>NW_006433949.1:5369618-5420383 GCF_000325575.1 Pteropus alecto | reverse complement strand
TGGGAGCGCATAGGAGGGCCCCCTGCCCAGACTTGGGGGTCAGGGACGATTTCCCAGAAGAAATGAGGTCTTATGTATATTTTCCTCTTTCTTTGCATGTTTTGTAATTTTTCGTTGGAAACCAAACATTCCAAATACAATCATGTGGCAGCTCTGGAAATCAGGTCTCCCTGGGTTTGTTGTTGCTACTTGTTTAGTGACTGTCCTAGACGAATTCTGTCAAGTCTGTTTATTATGTTCCTCCACTGAAGTTTCTGGGGCTAGAGCTTTTCTCTTGAGGTAGCCTTGAGTCAGGACAAATGAAAGCTAGCCCTAAGAACAGTCTTTTCCAAGGAGTAGCCAGACAGGTCAGATAATGACAGTTCTCTGGGGACGGATCTTTCTGGGGAGCTTCAGTCCTGATGTGCTCCCTCCAGAGCCAGCTAGGCTGCTGATTTTCACAGCTCCTGAGGTTACAAGGCCCTCGGCTTTCAACACTGCCGCAGATCTGGGGAGAGAGGGATGGGAATAGTTCAAGTTAAAATGTCACAACGCTTGTTGTTCTTACTGAGATTCAGCCGTTTTTCTTGCATAAATGCTCTTTGAATTGTTGCAGATCCAGGTTGATGTGTAGGTTTGAGATGTGTAAGTTTAAGTTCTTGGTCCATAGGAAGGTCTGAGATTATTGGAATGATCTAGGATTTTAATTTTCTGGACTGGTTTACAAACCTCATGTGTCTACCCTATATAAAAGAGTCATGTGGACTCCCTGCCATGGGCCAGAGACAGTGGCACCGGGATACACAGATGAAGGGGACACTGGTTTTATTCTGAAGGGACTTGCAGTTGGTGGAGGAACCACCTCTAACATTACGAAATGCTTAGATCTAGCAAAATAGAGTCATCCATTTAATAATATTCTGAGACTATGTCCTAATTTTGCTGAAATGTAGGAGTTAGTCTGAAATGTTTGGTCGGTATGATTTTAATACCAGGAACTTGCTGGAAAACCAGAAGTACCAAATAACCAGCAGCTCCTATCTCTTTTGGCTTGACCCTGCCTCAAGGGTGACTTCTAAAGGGCTATAGTCTTCCCCTGAAAATGTCTAGATTTCATTTAAGTAGTTTCCAAGTGATGCCAAGAATCAGAGTGGATTTTTTTCCTCCATTGCCTCACTAGTGAGATGGCCAGGCACTTTCCTTCTGAGACTATATGGTATCTCTGTAATGAGTTACTTATTCTGTGGTCGAAAATGGTTCCAGTTCCTGTGAACAGGGGCAGAAATAATGCTGTTGCTTTCTTGCTGTTGCCAGGCACGTCTGGGAATCAGCAGTTAGTCTAGTTGCCTCCTGGTTTATAAAGTGGTCTTTTTGCTGCTGACTGCTTTGGGCAGGTCACAACGTAGAAAGCCAGCTTGGCTGAGTGTGATTCACCGCAGGCGGCATTGCCCTGGTCTGTTTAGCAGAGCAGGAAATGTAACTCTTTGCAAGAAACAGAAAAGTAACATGGTAGATTATTGTTTATTAATGGATACGGAGATGGAAGAATGCCCACTTGCCTGAAATGATGAGTGTTTTCTTTCATCCCAGTAATCTAAGCCGACACCCCAAATGGCCTTCTTGGAGCCATCTTTCTTCCCCTGGGCAGTAAGCTCCCTCACTTGCTTTATGATGGGCCTCTGTGGACACATTTTATAATTTCTCTTCCATTATAAATAGGCTTAATGTAATTCTACTTGGAATTCATTTTTTTATGTCTTCCATATCTTAAAGCCACATAACTAGAGATGAATATAAACTCTGATTTCAAGCTGTTGAAATCTGAGTTACCTCAGATTTTATTGCTGCGTACCCAGCTTAGGGAGATTCTAGCGCCCTAAGAATGTTATCTGAATCTTCACATCAAGAAGCAAGAGAATGACATGAACCATTCACAATGAACTGACCACTTATAAAATTATCTCCACTCACCAGCCTCTCTGTTTTACTGTAGAGCAGAAATTGGCAGACTTTCTCTATAAAGGTCCAGATAGTAAATATTTTTGGCTTTGCAGTCCATATGGTCTCTGTCTCAAGTACTCAACTCTGCTGGAGTGTGAAAGCAGCCACAGACAGTGTATAACCAGATGGGCATGGCTGTGTGCCAATAAAACTTTATTTATAAAAACAGGCATCTGTCTGCTTTTGGCCCTGAAGCTTGCTCTAGAGTAGGGTTCCCCAGCCCCCGGGCTGCAGACTGGTACCAGTCCGTGGCCTCTTAGGAACTGGGCTGCACAGCAAGAGGTAAGCAGTGAGTCAGGGAGTGAAGCTTCATCTGTGTTTGCAGCCGCTCCCCAGCGCTAGCATCACTGCCTCAGCTCCACCTCAGGTCATCAGGCATTAGATTCTCATAGGAGCACCGGTCCCTGGTGCCAAAAAGGTTGGGGACCACTGGTCTAGAGTCTCTTTTCTCTCACTGGGTTGATGTCTTCGCTGCTCAGTCGCTTTCAATAATGGGCATTGACAAAAGAAATTCTGGCAGTTAGACCAGTAATTGAAGAACAAGAAAATCAACAAGCTGATAAAGTGATAGCTGTTCCAAAGAGAAGGATTTAAATTTCAAGGATTAAGATAGGCCTTTGGGAAAACCAATGACACTTTCAAATATTTTTGAAGAAATTACTACGATTCACTGCCAAAGTCCAACATCGATGTAAAGGATGCCATATAATGTGTTAGCATACAATTTTGTTGAGAAAATTACAGCAAAATAAGTCAGTATGAGATTCGTTCTTGGTTTATTCTTAGAATCAGCATATATAATCACAGTTATAACTTAGATTTTTAAAATGTCTGGGATAAAATAAATTTATTTTCCTGATTTCTACTTTTACTTTCCAAGATAAAGCACCAATGAAAATATGTCTCCAGGTGGTATTCAGTATAAAATTTCGATCCCATTTTAAGGTTGTTTTTTCCCAGCACTAATTATGCTCACATAGGAGAATCCGGATACTTTTTCTGCTCGTTGGGGTGGGAAGAAATTGACTTAGAAGACCACATTTGAGTTCTCGCTGTATTTCGGGACCTCGCTTCTTCAGAGCGGTGGTTAGGGCCACGTCTGCTGAAATCTTTACCGGAAATACCTGGGCCAGGACTGGGTGCAGGATTGGATTGGTCGTACAGAAAGGCCACAGTGTTTTCAATTGTTTGGTTATTAACCATCCGTCTTTGGGGCCACGGACATTTTTTGAGCCAGCCCTGCTCAGTCGTTTCCTAATTATCTCAGGCCTGATCCCTACACTTCTTGCATCAGCGCTCGGTGCCACAAAGACTCTTGGAAAGCCACCTGGAGGGAGAGGTGACCACACACCAGGCCCAGGAGCGGGACAGATATGGCAGCGATGAGTAATGAGTCCAGGCTTTTCTGAAAACTGCTCCCTTGTATCGAGGGCCTTTTAGCAGGCTTAACCCCGAAACGAGGACGTCCTTCTGTGCCTTCTCGGCTCTGGAAGACATGCGGTCAGAGTCTGGGGATTATGGCATCAGCCTGACCTGTATTGAGTCTCAGCTCTGCAGCTCACCAGCTCCGGCCAGTCAGCCACCCTGCCCGTGTCTCCATTTTCTTGTCTGTACAGTGAGGGTCCTGCCCGTTCTCCGCTTGTAGCACTGCTGTGGCGATTTAACAAGATGATGCACCTAAAGAGCTTAGCACAGGGCCTGGCACACAGTAGGTGCTCAGTGAGTAAAAGCGTGCTCCGAGGCCAGGAAGCTTGATTTTCTTTCGCTGTCATCTTTGCTTTCTTCCCTGTCCTCCCTACCCAAATAAAACAAACAGAAAGCCCGAAGAACTCCAGGCGGGGTCTTTTCCTCATAGTCATTGTTGAGACTGGGGCATGGGGGCGGCTCAGAGAAGGAAAAGTCCCCTTTGGGGTTATGACTGCTCAGCTCCCCCTCCCTCTCCTGTCGCCAGCAGCCCCAACAAGCGCGGCCCGCCAACGTACAACGAGCACATCACCAAGCGCGTGGCCTCCAGCCCGGCGCCGCCCGAAGGCCCCAGCCACCCGAGAGAGCCAAGCACACCCCACCGCTACCGAGAGGGGCGGACGGAGCTGCGCAGGGACAAGTCGCCCGGCCGCCCCCTGGAGCGGGAGAAGTCCCCAGGCCGGATGCTTAGCACTCGGAGGGAGCGGTCCCCCGGGAGGCTGTTCGAAGACAGCAGCAGGGGCCGGCTGCCCGTGGGAGCTGTGAGGACACCCCTGTCCCAGGTCAACAAGGTGAAGCAACATCCGGAGGCCAGAGGAATGACCAGGGCGGGGGTGGTGGGGGTTAAGGGAACTCAGTTAACGTAACTCAGATTTTGTGAGTCACCTGACGAGGTTAGGAGGAAAACGTAGTTGATTTAAGAAAAGGCTTCCTATGCAAACGGATGCTGTGTGTGTGTACGTGTGTAACCCAACATGTAACAGCTACCAGAGTGTATCATTCTTGTCAGCAGTTTCTGGAGACGGTCTATGCATACAAGGAAATGTGAGTGTGTTCTCTCTTCTTAAACAAAAACATACTACACAGGACGTTCTATGCCTTCCTTTTTCAAACACACATACAAATACACATACGTCAAGAATTTTTCTGGAAGGCTACACAGAAACTGGTAGAAGTTGCTGTCTTCTAGAACTTAGAATCTTCTGTCACCGGAAGCTGATTTTCTGCCATCTGCAGGTCACTGTTGGCACCTGTGCCGGTCCAGAGAGGAGGAAAGCCATCTAAATGTTTTTTCTTACCTCCTTTTATTTACCGATGAAATGATGTGCGTGTGTGCGTGTGTGTGTGCGTGTATGCGTAATAGTAGAGATAACACGCATAGCTGTGGGGACTTTTCAGTGAACTTCAGTCCCAGAGGGACTCCAAGCTTTGAGAGTTGGCTCTGCTGGTTGGTGCCACCCTGCAGAGCACCACTGAGAGGAGGGACCAGGTGCTGCAGACTTCCTGTTTGGATTATGCAAAGAGCACCGCAGTCTCTGTGTTGCTACAATCCTCCTCCTTCTTTTGCTCCTAGGTCTGGGACCAGTCTTCAGTATAAATCTCAGTTCGAAAAACCAACTCCTCATCTTAATCTGCAGGAAAACACCAAACACTATGGAACTCTGCTGAAGGGGACCCCAGTGCCCATCTGCCCAGCCACTCCGTGGCACAGCTGGCCCCAGACCCACCTCAGCACGGACACCCCTGCATCCAGGAGGTGCAGGGGGCTGAGGCTCTTCGGAGCTGTGGGCACCTTCCTGCAGTCACCCTCTCTGCACTTTGTTACTCTTTCAAAGCATTCATAAACTTTTGTACCTAGCTCTAGCCTGCACCAGTTCATCACAGGAAGCCAACCTGGCGCTAACTACAACGTGGTTAGAATCCTAATTAATAGCTTACTTTAAGATCCTAGGGTTCGTTGGGTTTTTTCCCCTTCAGTTTTTTTTCCGTCTTTTTTTTTTTTTTTTTTTTAAGACAACAATTCTTACTAGATTTCAATAGCAGTGTATTTCCTGTTGTAGTCATTTTTAGCTAGATCCCACCATCAGGTCTATGCTACTGAAACGTATTGTGGAAGCGCCCCTGCCAGTTGGCTAACCTCCTGCACTCACGTAGGTTCATTCTCATTCTAGCCCATCCTCGCAGATGGCCCTGTTTTACCCAGGGTGAAGTCTTAGCCAAATGTTTACTGTTCTCATTGCCTTTTATGGCCTTGACGACTTCCCTCCCACCAGCTGAGAATGTACGGAGGTCTTCAGGCCTCAGCTCGGAGGCAGTGACTTGGGGCCAAGGGACCTCGAGGAGCTTTCCCTCCCTGCCCCTCAGCGTCATCTCCCCAGCCTGCTGTCCCCGCTTTCCATGTAGCTTTGGCCAGGAAAGCATGCAATAGACTCGCTCTGAGGCCAGCATTAATGGGTCTCTGGGCCCAGGAGGGGACTGGGGGCACCGACCTGCTGTCCGTGACGGCACGCTGTTCCCCATGCCGGGATGGGAGGAGACCCGTCCGGGAGTTCTGCATGGCCATTCACTGCATGTGCTGTCGCCCGGCCTGGCTGCCCGCCTTGGGTTGCTCTGCCAATGTACTAGTTCCATACCACAGCTTCCGCCGAGTCGAGACCCTCGAACGACTTGCCAACTCACTGGCCACAAAAAAGCTGCAGTCTGTAGTACTAAACAAACAAAAACCAAACGCTCAAGCCTTACGACCAGAGAAGGATTTCAGCAAACCACCACCTCACACACTTTCACGCTTCCTGCCGACTCCCTCGTGGATGACTCTGTTCACACAAAACCCAGCACGGTTCTACCCCACGAAACTGTGACTTCCCAAACGAGCCTTTCCCTAGGGCTAGACTCAGACCAGGAAGTTCGAGGAGGAAGCCGCAGCCCAACCCTACCCGCTCCGCGGGGTCGGGAAGCCCTCCCTAGGTGCAGTGTGGCTCACTTTTACCCTCCGTCAGAGGGCGACATTCCTGGCGACTGGTAAAGAACCAACTTAGAGGCTTTGCAGTTGGCAAGCTGACTAGCGGCCTTATTTCTGCCTTTAATCTCCCGCAAGGCATCTCTTGCTTCGGATTCTCCGTGACTCTTAGGCACGCCTCCAACAACCAAGGCACGTGCTAGGCAGGCGGACAGGTAGACCCGTTGCCACCACAGCAGGTGGACACGACCGTGTTTCAACCCATGTGTCCAGTTCTGACCACTTTCCAGATTGCAACCCGGCCCAAGTCCCGGCTCCTTCCTGCTCGTCTCTTAACCTAAGTGCTTTGTCATTTGATATGCCCATGGTCCTCCATGTCGTCGCGCCCTTGGCAGGTGTCATGCCTTCGTGTTTTACGTGCCGCTCAGAGTCTTGAGGCTCATACTGCATCCCCTCCCTCCCCCGGGACAGGTCTGACTGAATGTTTGCTGAAGTTTCTGTCTCTTGGTCCACAAGTATTCGGAAAGGTCACTGAAAATTGGTGTTTCAGTCTTGGCATTTCATTTAGGATCTCCATGAGAAACAGGCTTCTAGAGCCCTGAAAATGTATATCGTGTGTCTCATTTGTGAAATGCTTCCTGCTATAGAACTAGCTCAAAAGACTGTACATATTTACAAGAAACTTTATATTCGTAACAAAAAAAAAAAAGGAAATTGAATTGGTTTCTACTTTTTTATTGTAAAAGGTGCATTTTTCAACACTTACTTTTGGTTTCAATGGTGGTGGTTGTGGACAGCCATCTTCATTGGAGGGTGGGGAGCTCCGTGTGACCACCAAGATGCCAGCAGGAGATACTGAAACATGAAATCGCAGTCAAAAGCTTATTAGCATAAATAAGATTCTAGGTCTCCAAAAGTGCAGGCTTTTTCTTCATTACCTTTTTTATTCAGAATGAGGAAAAGAACACAGGGAGCAATTCAAGATCCACCTTGAGAGAAATGGACTTTGCTGTTGAACAATAGTGAAATAAAGCAATGATTTAAAACGTTTGCTTTAGTGCAACGACCTCTTCTTTTCTCGAGAGAGACCATAAAAATCTTAAGCGTGGCCCGTGTCAGGCTTCTTATCCCGGCACGGGACCTCCCTTCTTTTACACGGAGGCTTTCCTCTGGGGCGGTGGGAGCCCCACAGGGGTCAGAACACGCTGCTGTCCAGGAATCGATAGACTGCCTACATTCTCTTCCAGAAGTGCGACACTGTCGAAGTTTGGTCATTACTTCCAATGAACCATGAAGTGGTTATTAAGGTCACTTCACAGGACAGAGAGCAAGAAAGCTCCTTAGGTAGTCAGTCAGGCCCTGTTGAAAGGATTTCTCAAGAATGGATTACCTAGAAGGCAGCTAGCTACTCAGGAAAACAGGTCACCTTAAAATGTCATTACCATAAGGCCACAGGGAATTTAATGACGTAGATTACATGGAGGCAGGAGTTCAGATCAAGGTGATTTAAAATGTAAATACTTATATTTTTAACTAGATGAGTTTTTACAGTCTGCAAGGTCAATTTTTTCTATTTTTTTAGTTTGTCGGTAAAATTTTGCTCGATCCAGGCAAAATCTTCAGTTTTGGCAAGCCGTGATTTTTCTCATGCTTCCTGTCGCTTTTGATCTTTGATTTTTATTTTCCAGGGAGTAATCTGACCACAGTCAAAATCTGACTTGTGGTATAGTATCCGACATAGCTTGTGTCAGACAGGAACTGTTGCCATTCTGTTCCTCTTCTTTATTTTACTGTTGGGGATACAAATCTGCCAAAATCATAGCTGTTAAGAGTGGAAATAATTCAGAAGATGAGCTAGTAAACTGTTGGAACCTTCCTTATATTAGTAGAAAAAGTCCATTAAATACCAACCAACCATTATTGTCTTGAGGATTCTTGTCAGCCACAGAATACTTCAAACGCGTAAGTAAACACGGTTCATTCCAAAAGGAATGTACCAGAAAGGATCTTTGGACCCTAAGGAATGACCTCAAAGAAACAACTGACAAATTAGTCACATCACAAAATGAGGCCTAGCCTTCCATGCTACTCTTCCTGTGTCTTTAAGCAAAAATTAGATGTCATGTTTCTGCTCTTACAATTTAATTTTGATAAGACTAAAGGGGCTGACTGCATAGCAAATTTCATAACTATGAAACTTCAGGATTTGGAGACTTAGGCCAGAAAGAGATGATTTACTTAACAGGACTGAATAACCGGCTTGTCTTCAAAAATGGGTCTCTTGAATATGATTTGCTTTAGAAAACATTCATGCAGATTTAAGTCTAAAGCTAGGCCCAGAGGGGTAGTACCAGCTAAGCTCTCAGTCTCATAATACAGCAGTTTAATTGGCCTATTCCAGTGGTTCTAAACCAGGGGAGACTTTGCTCTTCTCCCCCGAGGACAAATAATGTCTGGAGACATCTTTGGTTGCTACAACTAGGGTGTACTATTGGCACCTAGTGGGTAGGGGCCAGGGATGTGTCCTACGTGTCCTACGACTGCCTAGGACAGCTCCCACCCACCACAAAGAGTTATCAGGCCCCAAGTGTCAGTACTGCCAAGGTTGAGAAATCTGGGCCTGTTCTGGTCAGATTTCTTTCATGGCAGTTTAAATATTGCTTATGATGTCTAAAGCATGGCAACTGTGACTCTAGGCATGCAGTGTTTATCAGAGAAAAATGGTTTATCATCTGCCTCATCAAATGTTGAAGCTTTTATTTTCCTGACGCTGGGAGGGTGGAAATATAGTACAGCGTTGATCGCTTCATTTTCCCTTGAGTCTATCAATGATTAATGGAACTATTTGTCTCAAAGGGATTGTTACGGGTAGAGGAAAAAACCTTGAAAGTGACTTTGCTACTATATACAAGTCAGGCTGCCTTTCAGAGAACCACAGAGGGAAAATAAGTTGACCCAGGGTATACATAGCCGGAACTCTCTCTCATTCTCACTTGCTGTTGAGTTTTCCAGATGTGATGGATGAATTCACTCCAGGTGTGGCAGAAATGGCAGCAGGAAGGGCTGGCATCATCGTCCAGGCTAAGGCCCTTTGGCTGTGTTTAGGACGAAAAAGATGAGGTAGTCGTGGGAGATGACCCTGCTGGCAGGGCCCAGCGGTTTATCTGAAGGACAGGGCCGGCCTCAGAAACTGTTCCAGCTTGCATGCTCCTCTCCACGGGTCTGGCTCACAGCAGTGCCCACTCTTAGGAGTGCTCTGGTGGGTGTTTTTACACTTAGCTGGGATGACCTGGGTTTTAGAAGAAATGCATGTTTCTAACTTGTTTTTTCCTGAAGACAATTACAATTGGCGTTCTAGGGCAGAAGGCTCTAGTTTCTTTTCTCCACTGATTTGCTGATCAAGAGAGATGCTAAGGAGAGACTGTTTAGGGGCTGGATAGAGATTTGAGTGGTCCACAGATTTTGGTCTTCATGAATTCAAACTTTGTAAACACTGGTGGAGGGTCAGGTGTCAGGAGAACAGAGTGTGTGCTCTAAATGAAATCATGCTCGTCTGCAAGTAACTGAGCTAAACAAAAATGAAATTTTGCTTTTCTCTAAAATGGTGGCGTCTCTGACCTCAGCTGTGGGTGGTATCACTTTGATGTTCTGGGTTTCAGGTGTGGCCTTTGGAGGTTTGTTAATTGAGCTTGAGGTGCTGGCACTTTTTCTCCTCTGACCCCTTGATTTCTTGTTTGTGGCCACATCCCGTTCATGTTGTAAAGGCTTTGGGGCTCCCCATGTGAAATGAAATGAGCCTTTGGACCATCTAGTGCTAGTCCAATCCCTCTCATTTTCTCATGGGAAGAAATCAGACTGAGAAGTCATGTGATTTGCCCAAAGTCACCTAGCTAGTCAGCGACTGAACTAAATTGACATCCCTAATCTATCTCAGCCCAGTGTGTACACTCTGGCAGGGGACGCTGGGAGAATGACAGATTCCGATGCGATGCCAGGCTTTGGCCTGGTCTCAGAGCACTATTGATTTTCCTGTTACATCCCTAAGAAGTGGAGCCAGAGGGACGGAAATGGCCTTGCCTGGCTCCTTGGACCTTTGGTTTCAGTATGATGATGTGTGTGGTTCTCTTTTCCCTTCAGTACCATTTTCACAAATTCGTAAAGGCCTTACCTTTGTTTCCATAAATATATTTGTATATATATTTCCGGAGGAAAAAAATAAGTCTTCTTTCAAAAGCAATTTGAGTTAAGCTTTAACCAACCATGTAACCAGTCCTCACTCATAATGGGAATGCTAATACAGAAAGTGTTACCTGCCGACACATCCCCCAGTTTCCATCGCATCGGCCTGCGCCCCTCTACCACTGCAGTCACCTCACTGGGTCCCCCCTGGCTCCTGGGCTGCAGAGGACTCTTACCGGGTTCATTGGCTCCAAATGAGTTTTTACATTGGATTTTCACTTCAGCTTCTTCCGAACTTTGTGGGTAGAGCCAATTCACAGGCTGGATTTTCCAACTTCCTGCTGTTCCCCCTTGCAGCCTGGGGCTCCCGGCTCCCTCTGAGCCCTGTCTCTAATTCAGGTTGCACAGAGGCAGTGCTGTTCTGGGCCAGCTCATGCGGGGGGTCTCCCCACCCAGTGTGGGTATCAGACCCCAGCCCTGGGGGCCCATTGCTGGGTCCTGGCCCCACCTCTCGTCCCTGAGTCCCCACTATAGGCCGAGGGTCTGTGCTCACAGCTCACCCACATGGCCATGGTTTCTTCATTTCCAGTGCTCAAATATACCCCTTTACACTTTTTAAGCTTGGCTACATATTTCCAATTGTATTTAAAAAATATTTTATCTTGTTCTGGAACAGAGTATTTTTGTGAGTTTCCTTTTATTTATTTGCGTAATCTCTACAGTTCCTTAAATCTAGAGTTCCCACACCACTAAGAGTTTTTAGGGTGAAAGGGTTAATTACCCCACCAAGAATGCTAAGTTACTCTCCATGTCAAGTGGACCAGATGACCCAGGGGTCCCCTTTACTCCCAAATTTTCGTTTAAATGTTTCCTGATGCCTGGGAAGAAAAGGCTTATGAAAGGGACACCTGTAACCTTCCATCTTTTGGGGAGAAGGGACAGAGCCCCTTTCAGCTGGTGAGAATAGCTGACTCTAGAACATTCTGCTGTCTTCCAAGCAGGTGTCATGACCCTAGGCTCCCCTGCAGTGCTTGCTGATGGGCAAAAGGAAGCAAAACCTCTGCCCTGGGTTTTGACCCTCAACCTGCTGAAACCAGTAACCTTCGCTGCTCCCTCTCCCCACATTCCCCTCGGGCCTGAGTGGTTCAAAGGGGCTGGACTGTTACAGGTCCCTTAATAACCTTCCAAACTCTTGTGTGCTGAGGTGGGTCAGGGAATGGCCCTCAGCCTTGAGGCAGCTGGAGCCTCACTGCGGGGTACCACAGGATGGTACTGTCAACAATGTGTGCTCAGGCATGAAAACTGAAAAAGCACTGTGATGAAGAAGCCTCTGGAAGAGTGCCAGTCTCTTCTCCAAATGACTGAGAATCAGAGCTTTCTCCAAGCGCATGTCCTATTATGTTTACAAAAGTTTTATTGAGACTTGTACGTCATCGTAATTCAATGTTTTGAAAACAGTAACAAAAAAGGGTATCCGGACTCTGGTTTACCAGATTAGCACTGGAAACCAGGGAGCTCATTCCTCGGTGTCCCAGCAGGAACACGGGGCATGATGACAGCTTCTGCTGACTCGGGGACAGGAACCCGTGCTAACGGGCACATCTGTGGCATCTCCCTGGAAGCCAAGCCGAGTGCAAAGGGGTTTGCTTTGGTCCAAAGGATGTCTTCTTGACACAAATTTAGTAGGCTGCTGTCAAGTCCAAGTTCCTCTGGAATAAGCAAAGTAACTGCTACATCCTTCTTTGCCAAGTAGGGACAGAGATCCTGAGCAAGGTGTCATAGGCTAGGGTAGGGTGCTTCTCCAAAGTTCTCTTGCTAACACTGTCACCTCATTACGATTAGAGTAAAAAGCTGGGTAACTTTCCAGCTAACAGTGGTCAGTCCTCGGGATCATCCAACTTAATGGGGAAAGTCGGCAGCAGTTTTCGGTCTGCTCTGAGAGCGGATTATTGCTGAGCGGTTTGTTCACATGATCTGTGTTCTAGTTGGGGTGATTAGAAAATTGCCCTAAGGCTGCAGAGTCAGCCGCCTCTGGTTAAAAACAAAGACACAACTTAGTGCACATAGGTGTAAATAACAATTGTAAAACTTCATCTGGAAATCAGACAGGTTCTAATTTCTATAGAAATGACAGCTCCCTGGAGCAGAGAACAGGGATAATATTGCTTTGATTTCAGAGGACAGGCAACAGCAACACTGTGTGAGTTGGTGCCACGGCCACGCCTCACTAGAGATGAGTCAATAGCCTTAAAAATGCACATAACGATTAGAACTTTTGTGTGGCCTCGGTCCCTGCTTTCCAGATTTTTACTAGCAAGATGGCTAGTGTTTATTTTTGGCTTAAGAAGAATCTCCAGGACCAGTTCAACAGATGTATATTTCGAGCTGCACCCGTCCTCAGGTCCGGCGGTGGGGCTGCACACCTGCTGTTTCCGAACTGCATTCTTGGTCACTGCGTGTTGAGATGCCCATTACAGACCAAGGAGCTTCAGGAGCTGCTGTGCCTGGAACAAACCTTCAAGTAGGAGGAGTAGGGTAGGTATGAAATGTCTTATCAAGAGTGTGAAATGAGAAATTTACAGTCCATTCCCTCTAGTGGGAAGCATGCATGTGGAACCTGGTGGTGCAAATTGTCCCCTGGCGCCCACTGCTGGCTCCCAGGTCTTCATATGGGCTTGTATAACAAGGTGGTGACATACTTTTTCTTGTACCGGTGGGTTGCGCTGAGCACCATCACTCCATCCTGGGGAAGAGGGCGGAAATGGTCAAAGGCCGGACTAAGTCAGGGGGCTCACACTCCAGAGCTCATGAGAATCGCCAAGGGGACTTCCTAGGAACGGACACCCAGGCCCGCCTTCAGGACCGGGGCCGGTGGGCCTGCGTCCGGTCTTGGAAGCTGCCTTTCGGATAAGGACGCCAGGTAATTCTGTTGCTAGGGGCCTCGGAGCACACTTTGAGAAACACAGCTCTGACAGCGACAAACGTGTCATTACCTTGATAGAAAGCGCATACAGGTGGTTCAGCATGACGTGGTTGGGCTCAGGGAGCAATGCCGGATCGCACTGTGCGGGAACAGAAACCTATGTGAGCGTTTAGGATTTGGAGATAAAGATTCCCGCTTTATTTCACAGCACCGGATGGATAGCAAAGGAAAGGAGGTGGGTTCTCGTGCCCACTTCCCAAGATGACAGGCGAGGTAAGTGAGTCACGCCTCATGCTCCAACTAAGGGGCACTTGCTGTGTGCCTGCTGGGCTCGCTGCTGTGTGTCTCTGGGCAGGCTTTACCTTGGCCTCTGAAGTGTGGGCCGTGGCTCTGTCCTCTCACTGAAGGAGAGGAAGGAAGAGCGAGCTTCCAACAAGTGCACTTTTAGAGAAAGTAAGAAGATACAATCTATACCGAACGCCCCTGAGCAGTGGATTGCAAACCTGTGCCCGGAAGACCCAGACAGGGGGCCTGGAGAGGGAAATGGGGAGGCACTACTGCTCCACAAGGGCTCACACAGGGCAGGCGCTTACGGCTGCCACGCCTTCCAATTTTTTTAAGAGTGACCATAGATCTGGATATTTTTCAATGTACGTTCCCCAATTTTATAAATGATACTTCAAAAGAGAAAAGACAGAGGGGAAAAGCTGGCTCAGCAGCTGACGTATTCTTGGGCACTCTCGACATGGGGCGAGGGGACCTGCTCCTGGAGTGGCCACGGGAGGGGACATCTACACAGGTGTGCGTGTGGCTCATCTCAGTACATGGGCACCCTCTTCTGGGTGGGGTCTGGAGCTGCAGCTCCCTGTGCTTTTCACCTTATAAACACGTGCCTTTTAGGCAGTGGCCTGGACAAAGCTGAAGACTATCTAGACTCAGGAGTTAGGCCGTGCGTCCTGAAATGGGAGAACCAGCAAATCAGGTTAAACTAAGTAGACGGTCAGCCACCAGGGAGGGACGGGGTGCTCTTCAGGGCCCAGGAAGACCCGCACTTCTTTTTGGGAGTAATACTGGTCTCCCAGAGGAAATGTGTGTTACCCAGATACCCCAAAATCTGATCCAGGTGCAGTGATGTTTCTGAAAGCAATCTGATTCTAAAAATTGGGGGCCAGATGAGGAATTCCATTATGTAGTTTACTGAGAAGAGGTAGTGATGTATTTTGTCATGAAATTTAAAAGGAGTGGGGCCTAGGCTGAAGCTGGAGTGAAATGCGAGGAAGAAGTCAGAAAGGCTTTGTGGAACGGGGAGGCAGCACCCACACTCGAGGACATCTTGCTAGTAGCCTGTTTCCACGTGAGAGGTGGCCCCCGGCACTTAACACACTGATGGGTGACGCTGAGCTGTTTCACCAGCTGTTTTGCAAGAGGTGGACAGAGAGGGGAGCAGCTGAACATGACCATGGAGGGTGGCCCGGGCAGACACCTGCATACTCACAGAAATCCCCGTGTCCTTGTTCAGGATGACCTGGAGCAGATGCGGGGGGAGAATGGGTGGCGCTTTAATCCGCTCTTCTGGTTTTGAGACGTAGGGCTCCTGATGGTAGGGTCCTGGTGGAGAACTGGACAGTTCTGTTGGGAGATGGTGACAGGACATTTACTTTGAAAATCAGGAGTTCTAGGAGACGTCCCATTTATGGTACTGTCTAGTGTTGGCTCTTGTTCCAATACAGATTTATACTCTCTTGAAAGATATATAGGCCCTAAGGGTGAATTGCAGAGGCAGTGAGAAAACCCTTCTGGAATTTCGGTGACTGGCATAAAATTCAGCAGTGAACTCAGTTGCCCTGGTGGAAGATGGCAGTTTTTGCAAAGCCAGTGAGTCCTAATCAGACTAGCAAGCAGGCTGCTCCAATAGCCTAACCTACCACGCCAATGCAGAATGATGCTGCTTCTTGCTTCGGGCCAAGCTGTCAAAAACTGGAAAGCCTAAGGCTCCACGTGAGCTTAAGTGGCTAAGCCCAAGTTATGAGCACCACCAGCCAGAATAAAACAGAGGATCAAGCAGCCTGTTTATACACAGGTTATACGAGGCACTGGCACATTTCGAAACAAAACAAAATTGAAAACCTGATCTCTAAAGACTCTTGACTCTATCGCTCTAAGGTTCTTTTCAAACTCTCGCTTGAGTATCTTGATTATACAGATATATTGAGAAGCTTCTAGAAGTGTTGTGTTTCACAAGGTTAGAAGCAGCTCACTCAGTGATGTCTGACCAGCTGGAAGGGACTGAGCTGTTATTCAAAGGACGTCCGGGATGGGCTGGCCACCTGAGCCTTGGGCTGTCTGGAATAAATCTGACACAGGCTGGCAGTGCCAATTCCCTCAACGTCATTTTCTAGAGAACAGGCTCCCTTCACACGACCCGATAATATCATAGCAAGATACTGAGAAGAGCATGAAGTACAGAAAACTGAGCCATTAGGAGTAAAAAAATATTTTTAAAAAGTGAATGTCTAAATATGAGAAGTCTACAGAGAGCATGAAGTTGGTTGACCAGCAGCGAGGGGTCAGTTTTCTTTCCCCGGGTGATCTATGCTGCGGAAATGTAACTAAAAGCTTTGGTATGTGGCCTAAAATTAACATTTCTATTCAGGCATTTCCTCCATTCCCCAATTCCCATCTATCTAAAAAGAAAGAACTGATTTCTATAAAGATTAAGTAGCTAGCCAGTTAGAAGAGCATAATTTTCAGATTTCCAATTCCTACTCAACACCTGACCTGGCAGCCACGGAAGCCACCACAGTCCAGTTACCCCTGTGATTTCTGAGCTGACAAGAATAAGGGGTCCTGCTGGTGGAACCTCCAGGCTCAGCAAGATGACAATGAAGAATCATCCTGTAAACTGAACTGAATCCGTTTTCTTAGACTGGCAGGCAGCCCTGGAGACCTTTTTCATTGCCTCCCACAGGGGTCCAGGAATTGTTTACACCCTGCAGTGCAGTTGCTGTTGACACTTTAGATTATAACACAACCTTGCTCCTGAACTGCACATATTATGTTTCCAGATAGTTTCTTCCTGTGGGTTTGGATACAAAGCAATGTATTGAAAGGTCTGTGATTGGATGACTCTTCGAAGGCGGGAAAGTTTCCTAGGGCTGCACTGAGCAGATTGTGCTATGTGGCCTGCTTCCTGTGGTGAGCTTCTTTCACCCTTGACAAGGTGCTAATGTACCACCCAAGTGACGGCCAAGGTCACTGAGGTGTCTGTTTATCACCTGTCAGGCTGAAACTCTCCAGGTACCCTGAGAGGGTCACAAGCAGGCAGGGAGCTAGCAGACTTCCCCAGCGCTGGCTCATCACTGAGCTGAGGTAACGCTCCTGGGCCCTGCCCCTGTCACCAGACCAAACTCTGGTTCGGTTTCAATTGCCTGCTCTCTGTGACAAAGCAGACCTACCAAATCCTGAAGATGACCCCCAAACCGACTTACTGCTCCCTCGGGGCAAGATTTCAATGATCTGACCTGACACAGTTAAGAATTAGTTTTGTGGCTCTTTAGGAAGCTACAAACATCCACCTGATGGGGCAGCTTGGGCTCAACAGTGAGAAAAACAAGAATATTTCTCGACGGCACCGCCCCCACCTGCACACACGTGGTATAAAATAACCGTCCATACCAGACACATCGGAGCACTTTTGGGAATCCACCATTAATGCGTCAAATACTTCAAAGTCGGTTTTCTTCACTTGAATGATGTTGTTAACTGTGCCAAGCTGGCTGGTTACTACTGGCTGGGAAGAGACAGACGGGCAGACGTCACAACGCGAAAGGTCTCTAGGGTTGTTCTTTAGAGGGTTTAGAATTTCTGGCTGGAAGGGCTTAGCTCCTGGCTAGCCAACCCACTCCTCTCGGTCAAGTATGCCAGTAGTCTGACAATTAGCATTGCTATCTAGCTTAGCCACACATAGGGACTTTTACCAGCAAGACAGAGGGAGCTGATAACGATCAATAAGGAAGGTGACTTGTTTGGATTGTGCGGCCATCAGAAGACCGAGGGCGGGAGGAAGAGTACCTCGGAAGGGTCGTGTGTCCACTGACCATCCACGAAGAACTTATACTGATGCTCTCCTTCCGGCAGGTCCAAGATGGCAACGAAGTTATTGTGGCTGCAAGGAAAAAGGAAGCAGACGTTTGTAGCTGGGTGGGCTGTCCTTTTAGCTACTTACAAAACCCGTCACAGAGCAAAACAAAACCTTTCCAAGTAAAACCAAGGGTTCAGCCGCAGGAGAATAAACATTTTAAACCAATTCAGACAATTCAATAAAATGATCTCAATCTAGAAAACGTACGAGGAAGCAGCAATACAGGAGGTTTTCTTAAAAACTCACTTTGCTCGACTACCAGGAATCCACAATCCTACCATCAAAAAGTCAACGAACAGGCATCTGTCCTTCTCAACTTGCATGCAAACCACCCCCTGGCAGCCTGGATGCCAAGGAGATGGCAACACACGATCACCACCGCACTGCCAAGTTTTACCCTTCTCAGTTTGCCTTGGGCGGGAGAAGGGATCAATTTAAGAGGATGCATAAACAGTTCTCTAAAGAAACTCACGTAACTACTAGGAGGTTCCAGAAAACCTCTTTCATTCGACTGTTTTGTTCCCCTGACCTGAAGTGACTTTGTAACTGTGCCCAGCGTCTCCCTCCTACACCATTACCCCTAGAAAAGCTGGCGGTTCCCAGACATCAGTGAAGCCTGGCTCAGCGGGGCACAATTTCTTCTTCTGTTTTGTCAAGAGTACTCACTAGAGAAGATGCTTTTTCACTGACAATCTGAGAAAGAAGTCCATGCTAGGGCTCCTGATAAAGTCCTTTACTAGTCTTGTTAATGATGCCTCTGTAACATGGACCTTTCAAACAAGAGTAATAAAGACTGAGTCAAAATTAGGAGGAACCTCAGTGGTCATCTGGCCCAATACTCCCTTTTTACAGATGCTGAGGCTCAGGTTAGTTCAGCCAACGTGGATTCAAATCCCAGTTTCAAAGATTCTCAGCCTGGTGCTCTCTCCCTTGCACCAGGAATAGATTTCTTTCTGAAGGACAAGTCCTGCCTGAACAAACACACAGCTGAATATCTGAAGTGGAAGATGCCGGTGAAACAGAAATACTTGTAACTGAGAGATGTTTTCTCTAAGTCTGCTCTAAACCTAGAGACTACTTGGGTGTGAGATCAGAACTCTATGAATTATTAAGCCAAGGTTATTTTTCCATTCAGCAGCCATTTCATAAGAACATCACTTTCTATTCACCTGTAGAGATCACACAGAAACAAGAATATCCCTGGGTTAAGACAAATATGTGCACACTCCCCGGCCAATTACCTTCTCGTGAGGGGAAGTTTACTCCAGTTGTTGAAGGACCCAGATAAATACACTTCCTTTCCGCCCCCCGTCCATCGAAATACAGTTGGCCGAGCCTGGGCGGGAGCTTTATCGTTCACTTCCAGATCCTGCTGCCAGGCCAGGAATTCCTCCTTCTCTGGAGCCTAGAAACAGAGCTTACTCAGGGACAGGAAGTCACTAATGAACTTTTTACAGAGAGAGTTACCCTAACACTGACAGTTCGTGCCAAAGAGGCAACTGTACCAACCTAGATCATACTCAGGCTCATTCCCTGACTAGCTGTGCGCCTCAGTTTCCCCACTTGCAAAATGGAAATAAAAGTAACTATTTCTTAAATTAATTGTGAAGACCGAGTGAGAAAGTCCATGTAAAACGTTGTGCACAGTGAGTGCATAAAAATTGTTAATTACTATTGTCATTATTAAAAAGGGCTACATTAAAATTCTAGGAGAAACTCTAAAACTCACTTGGAAGAAGGCTGAAACGAATTCAAGACTGGCTTACTAAAGGTCATTTTCCTCCCTTAAGTAAGCAAGATTTGAAGTATATGAAAATTTATTAGGGACAATTCCGGAGCTGTCAACTTGAAAACTGGCATATCTAGATTCTAAGGAAGGGAAAAACTATTCAGATTGGCCATCCCCACACTGGAGAGAAAAAGGTAAATAAGACAAAGACTGACCTTTATTATGGTAAACAATAACTTCCAGTGTGGGAAACGATGTATAACTGATATGTTTCCGAATAAGAAAAAAACATGTCTGATCTGTCTGGATGAAATATATATTGTGGTTTTGGATCATTTACATTTTTCCTAGTCAGAAGCCCATGAACTTAAAAGAGTAGGAGTTCCAGGAGAGAGAGACTCTTAAAGGTGTCTGGCAGGCTTCTAACACCTTCATTTCAAATAATGACCTGAGCGTATCCTAAAAGATGACTGCATTCTTTGAGCTTAAAAAGATCTATTACAGGTTAAAGAACAACTAACTGGAATCCCTTTCCACTGAGGATGTGGTAACTAATCACAGCCAAAATGGTGGACTAGTGCAGTTAAAAGAACTCATGACTTTTTTTTGCTAAATATTTCTTACAGGAGTTTTGGAACTGCAACAAAACCAATACATTTTGAAGAAAGTAGTTTGCTTCTTATGATGTCTTAAATTGTCATCCTGGGGCCAAAATTATTTCTGGGGGAAGAGACATCAAGTCAGTGGAAAATAAGATTCCAAAATTTACTTTACATAGCTTCTCGGGAATGCAACAGATTCAGAAAGCTAGTTCAAATATAAGGCTATAAGGCCAAGTAAAATCAGTCTCTTTATAGTTAGACTCAAAGCCAAGATCCAAGTGAAGATACAAGATAATAATGTGATCACCCAGCCCAACACGAAAAGGAATGTGTGTAAAGTTGGAATGCGCTACCATACAATTAGCCTAATGTACAATGATGATTAATATAAAGGTGGAAACTAACAGGATGTTAGACTGGGCATGGGGTGGGGGTGTATGCACCTTAATTTTCTCTAAACCTACTTTGTTGCATTGTTCTTAGGAGGTTCTTTGTTTTTTAGGATATACCACATTCATATCTGCTGCCAGAATCACTAAGTGTCTTTGGACCAGGCCTTGCAGCTGGAACCAGACCACATGAGGTGGTTAACGGGAATGTGGCTGAAGGAGGAATCAAGAATCAGCTTCAGTTTTTGACAAATTAAAGCAGACTGCAGCAGGATGTCCAATTTGGTCTGCAAAAATGTTTGCTTTGGCCTGTTTAAAATATTAAGTCATATTTAAGCAACACAGGAGAGATGATGAGTTGCGGCTGCCTGCCTCCTTCAGAATGACACTTCACTGACGCACTGACCACCCGAAGTGGAATTACTTTCCTGTGCCCGCTCTAAATAAGCAGGGTGAACCAAAAATTTTAGACAATACTGAACACCTCTAATGTGTGTTCTGGTTCATCTCCAAAACCGACAATAAACTGCAAAGCCGACTATTAGAAAGAGTGCCAGTCTTCCTAAAGGTGAGGGAAGATTTCTCAAAGTTGTGAAATTAATTAGTATACCTAAGAGAAACGCAGAGACGGGCTGTTACTGCTAGCTCCACGATCTTAATTAAGAATCCGAAACTGTCCCTGAGCAGCTTTCTCCTTAATGATGTTAAACAAAGTGAGTTCCTCCTCTCTCGGGGTGACTTTCTCATATCAGTAATTAGACACTGGCTCCTGGACTGCTCAGAGGGCTCATACAGGGCCATCTGGCTTTCAAGTGCATAGGCTGAAGTATCTACTCCCTCCCTCCCACTTCTGATGAGTTTTAGAGGGGTTGTGGCCGGGAATCTAGTAGATCTCAACATTAATCAAGGGAATAAGATTCCCCACCTCCTCTCACCTTGATGTCCTCGGAGTGGAAGAGGTCGGCGTCTTCGGGGCTGTCCATCAGGATCTTGGGCCTGTCCCCATCCTTAGCGCCCCCCGAGCTGTCCCTTCGGGGCGTCTTATGGCCGCTCTGCCGCTCCAGCGCGGCGCGCTCGCTGCTAGTGTTGCCCATGGCGGGAGTCTGCGGGGATACCGGGAAGCCGGACCGGACCTCAATCCAGGGAAGAGACAGGGGAACTCCCGGAATCAGGGGGTCACAACGATCCTAAGAGTCAGAGCATGGGGTACCGCACCGCTTGGGCTAGGGTTCCGGGCCGAGATCCGGTTTGAGCTGGCTCAGCAGGACTGGCGAGTTTTCACAACCGCGCTTTACCTGTTCTAGCGGCGACCGCACGAACTCAAGAGGCGAGAAGATAACCCAACATACTCCCGACAACTCCCCCCACCTCCCAGCAACTTCCGCTTCCAGCACTTCCGCACGGCAGAGCCTACCGGGTGGGGGTGGCTGCTGCCGGCTAAGCAGAGAGATAACTCTTCCTCACTTCCGCTTCCGGTCAGGATTGGCCGTGACGCAGGCGCCCCGAGGCGGCTTCCTCGGGCCTCGGATTGCGCAGTCGCAGTTGGCAGATCCGGCTGGCCCAGGAGCGTGCTGCCGAAGGCCGGTAGGGGGCGCACCAGCGCGCGGACCGTCTGGGTCGCCCTCCCCGCGCAGGGGTGAGTGATGCGCTTGGATTATTTCAGTTATCTTTGCCCACTTCTAGTTGATTCTACACTCTGCAACCAAAGGGTTCGTTTTAAAGGGCGAATATAATTCAGGCTCGTCTTGTTAAAGCCCTGTAATGTGCTAGCTCTCATGCCTTTGAGTGCCTGTTTAAAACGCAGATCCCCAGCCCTAATCCCCAGAAATTATGATTTCCTTGGAGCTCTGGATTGGGGTGTGTATTTTAATAAGCAATCCAGGTGATTCTGGTCCAGGTAGTCTTGAAGGTGCTTGAGTAAAATGACATACCATACGATTTCTGGAAATTTCTCGCGTCTAGTTGCTTGGGGGTTGTAAAATGTTGGAGTTATTAGTGTATTTTTTAAAAAATGAGAGCACAGCCTTTTGATAGATAATTTTGCAAAATATTTTGTAATCAACTTTGGAGACATAATTTTGCATAAAATGCATTTACTTATTAATGCTTGCTGTTTACTGTGGCCAGTGCTTCAGCAAGAAATGTGTAAACATGTACTAAAATATTCAGATCTTCTCACTGTCAGTCTCTGTCATTGTGTTCTTGTGTGTAAAATTTTATTTTTGTTTTGTTTTTGCGTGTATCTCAAAATGATTCATATTTTCTGGGCCTGGTTATGCATTTTGTCCACTGAACAAACAAACATTTAGTACTTACAAAGTGCCAGACATTGTGCTAAGTAAATAGGAGACACAAATGCCTAAGAAAAATACACCTTCATATTGGTGTACAATTTTTACTTATAGGAAACTTCTACAGAAATACACATGTGAAAATTATATGCAAGCACGTTCATTTGCAGCATTATCTTTAATGCCATAATACATTAATTCTGAGACGAACGTTTTAATCTCTCTGAAACTCGGTGTGTTTTATAGTCAGTGGAATCTTAGATTTGATGAAATAAGGAAATGAAAATTGCACATCCTAAAAAAGATTGTCAGTAGAAGAATGACTTAATGAATTAAACACATTCAATGTATGGAATACTGAGCAGCCTTTAAAAAGGAGGAAAGAGAATTACAGGGGTAATAATAACAAGTGTCTGTGACATTCCAAATTCCCAAACAAGGGTAGAACAATAGAGGTTAAGAGCATGAGCTCTGAAGTCAGCCTGTGTGGGTTCATATTCTGGCTTTACCACTTAGTAACTGTCACTTTGGTTTCCTCTTTCATGAAATGAGGAATACAAATAAAACATACCTTATAGGCTCGTTTTGCAAATTAATTGAGAACATGTACAAAAAGTGCCTCACAGAGTACCTGACTTTTAGTAAACGTTCAATAAACGTTAGTACTTTTATTGGCATTGTTATGCTTGCAAATGGAAAGTTCTGGAAAGATGTACAACATGCTATTAATAATGGTCCCCTCTGAGAAGGGGAGTGGGATTGGAAAAAGGAGAAGATAGAAAGGAAACTTTCACTTTTTAGTTTATTTGAAAAATAAACTTTTGAACATTTTTCTACTTCAAGAATGTACTACTTTCATAATTTAAAAATACTTTTTAAAAGACAAAATAAGACATGGTTTCAGCCTGAAAAGGATCCATAGAGGTGGAAACAGACTTACAGAAAGGCAATAATACAGGTAGGCAAGGGATTCTACAGAAGCCTAGAAGGGACTCAAGCCAGACCAGCAGATAACCCAGTATACTTTCTTTGAGCTGTTTTTCTTGCTCACAATAGTTAGGAAGCCTTGGACATGAAGATGTTGAGTTTTGGATTCTCTCCCAAACAAATTGAGAGATAAGGAAGAACACATGAGCTATGCACCCCTAATCTGAGTATGCAGATGCTTTCATGCATGAGAAAGATTCAAGACTTCTGCTCTGGCTCGGATATGATAACTGATACCCTGTGGATGCATTCTATGGTTTTCAACGAATGAAACAGCACAATAACTGGGGCTGTGTGGGTGTGCCTGGCACAGGGGTGCCTACTGGAGGAGGCAAGTAGGTCCCACTTGCCTGGAGGAATGGTTGCCTTTTTCTAAGTTGTGCAAATAATGCCACAGGACTAGCAATGGCCCTCGCCTCACTTCAAAAACAAAAACAAAAACAAAAAAACAAAGGTGTATAGTTTATCCTTTTTCCAATTCATTTTATGCACACTGTCTTGCAGGATGACCCTCTACCCCCGACACAGGTCACTCTGCCCATCAGAACCTAACCAGTTCATGACACTTGTTGTAGTTAACATTTAATTTTGTAGATGTCTTCAGTTTTCTAACTTCATTAAATCATTTCTTTATCAATAATTATGCATGGCACAACTGCTCTCTGCGAGGCACTGTCGTAGAACCAGGGATAGAATGATGGACAAAACCAGACTCATGCTCCATGCTCCTAGTACTTATGATCTAGCAGGGAAGAGATGCGTGAACCAAACAATCATCTAACAGTCATCTGTGACAAATACTAGAAAGGAGAAATGTAACTGAGTAAGAGGGATGTGACCTAGTCAGGAGGTCAAGGGAGGCTTCCTGGAGGAAGTGAGAATTTGAGATTTGGAGACTAGGTATTAACAGTGAAATTTGTTTATCAAGCCCTATTATGTGCCTGGCATTGTGCTTGATATATCAACTTGTAATCCCCCTGAGAGTCCTATGAGGGATCTACTATTATCATCACTTACATTTTATAGATGAAGGAACCAAAGCTCAGAGAGGTGAAGTGACTTGCTCAAGGCCACACAGCTGAGAAGTCATGGAACCAGTATTCAAACTACATTAGCAGGCAGCCAGGCTAATGTAGAAATGTAGAAATTGTGGTCAGATCATTGGGTAAAGGGTGAGATTATTTAGGCCAAGCCAGTGGGTCAGGCTGATCCAGGTTATAAATACAAAGTTGGCCACTCTGAAGATCAGCCAGGTGATTTGTTTTTGTTTTGTGTTTTAACATCTATGATTTTTTTTTATAACTGTGGAGCCATGTTTCTAACTATTACCAAACTTATTAAATATGAAAGTTTGAAGCCACAAATTGCTTGGTGTAAGAATCTAAATCAAGAAGGCGGGATCAATTATTAAAACAGCAAATAAGGTTAACCCCAATGATAATGATCCTGTCAGGCAATGCCTTTATTATCCCCTAGGTGGCAATAAAGAGCAATGAGAAATATTCCCAAGCTCTTCCAAAAAATTAAATGTCTGTAGTTTTAGGTATGAATGAACATGGGAAAAACTTCAGGTAGTACAGGAGATATTGAATAAAAAACGAAAGTCTCTCTCACACCTTATCCTAGATCCCTATTTCCTTTCCCCCAAAAGAACCTGTTGAGAGTTTCTTATAATACTTTTTCGGGGCACGGTTTATTATAATTGTATAACTTTTTCCAGAAAAAATATTTGCTTATATCTCTGTCCTCTAAGAAATTGATACAATTGAGACTTTGTCCCCCTTCATATATATCTTTCCATGTCAGCACATATAGATCTCCCTCATTTTTTAAATGGCTGCAGATATAGAGTGCTTATTGTATACCTGGCACTGTCCTAAGCATTTTCCTTGTTTTAACCTATTTAATCCTCACGAAGCCCTAAGAGGTGCATTCTATTATTGTCCCCACTTTACGTATGAGAAAACTAAGGCACGGTGGATAAGTAACTTGCCCAACATCGAAAGTTAATAAGTGACGGAACCAGCATTTAGATGCAGGAAATTTGACTCCTGAGCCTACACCCTTAACTTCCATGCCAAACTACTGTAGCACAGATGTACCATATTTGACTAAATCTTTATTTTCTCAATACTCTCAAAAAATTATTTATCTTGTTAAAACCGTGCGAAAATGTACTGCTGTAAAATATACCCAGGATTTTGGTTTTATTCATGTACGGTAAGGCCGACAGATCAGGAGATTGAAAAGGCTCCCATTGAAAAGATAGTTTATTACTGTCAGTTCTCGGGAGGAGGGGGTATGCTATGTCACTCGGGGCCACAGGAGGGAACCCTGAGGTTGGCTGCAGACAGCAGTGAGGAGAAAGCAAGTACAGAAAGCTCCTAGTGTGGTTTCTGAGAAAAAGAATGGGCAGGTTTGGCATTGGATAGGCTGAATAATTTCGGTGGGCTCTGGGTTATAGGGGTGGTTCCTAGCCTGGTACCTGCCCTAGGATGATTAGGATGGAGGAATTTTGTTTCCTGGAGTATAAAAGCCAGAGAGAGGAGGCGATTCAGAGTGTAGGTTCTGGATTGGTTGGTTCGCATATTCCAGGCAAGTCATTGACTATCGCTGGAAGTTCGTTAACCTTCGCAGGGGCAGTCCCTCCCTGGTCACTGAAGCCCCAAGATGTCAAAGCGTCATAAAATGTAGAAAATAAAAAACACGATCAGCACATATACATAACATAAAATTTACCATTTTAACCATTTCTGTGTGCGTAGTTCAGCGGCATTAAATACGTGCGCATTGTTGTGCGACCATCGCCACCAGCCAGCTCCAGAGCTCTTCGCATCCTGCAAAACTGAAACTATTTTCCTGTTAAATGATAACTCCCTATTCCCCCTTCCCTGAAGCCCCTGGCAACTACTATTCTACTGCCTGTCTCTACGAATTTAACTACTCTAGGTACTTCATAGGAGTGGAATCACAGTATTTATCCTTTCCCGACAGGCTTATTTCGTTAGCATTAATGCCCTCAAGGCTCATCCATGTTGTAGCATGTGTCAGAATTTCCTTTTTAAGGCTGAATAATATTCTATTATGTGTGTACACTGTATCTTTATTCGTTCATCCATCGATGGGCACTCGGATTGCTTCCACTGTTTGGCTATTTATGGTAAATAATGCTGCTATGACCATGGGTGTACAAATATCTCTGAGCCCTGCTTTCAGTTTTTTTTTTGAAATATACTCAGAAGTGGTGTTCCCGTGTCATATGATAAGTCTGTTTTTAATTTTTCGAGGAATTACCATACCATTTTCCTAATGCATCAGTTTCTATTCCCACCGAACCTGGCACAGCGGTTCCAGGTTCTCCACATCCTCTTAAATTTCTTCAGAAGTTTTATCATCTTAGGTTTTACATTTAGATCTATGCTCTGTTTTGAGTCGGTTTATACATACGGTGCAAGGTCTGGGTCGAGGTTTAATTTTTGGCATATGGATGCCAAATCGTCCCAGCATCCTCTTGAAAACACTGTTCTTTCTCTATTGAATTCCTTTTGCACCTTTCACAGAAATCACTTGACCGTATATGCGCAGGTCTATTTTTGGACTCTGTTTTATTCCATTCATCTGTGTGTCTGTCTTATCACCAGTATCACACTTTATTGATAACTGCAACTTGATAGTAAATCTTGAAGTCAGGCTGTTTGAATCCTTCAACTTTCTTCTTTTTCAAAATTGATTCAGCTCTTCTTGCGTGTAAATTTTAGATTCAGTTTATCAATTTCTGCATATAGTCCTATTGAGATTTTGATGAGAATTATAGTGCTTTTATTTATTCACACATTTAACATTTCCAGTACTTTTTATTTTTTTCCCCTAGAGATACTAGTTTCCATCTGGTTTAATTTCCCTTCATCCCAAAGGACTTCCTTTAGTATTTCTTGTATTGTAGATGTGCTGGCAACCAACTCTCTAAGCTTTTGTTTAGCTGGAAATGTCTTTATTTCACTGGAGCTTGACAGTTTTTTTTTTTTTTTTTTTTTACGTTCAGCATTTTAAAGTTGTCATTCCACTGTATTCTGTATTCCTTTGTTTCTGATGAGAAGTTAATTATTTTTACCATCGTTTCCATGTATGTAATGTATCTTTTTTCCTCTGGCTGCTTTTTGTATATATTTTTCTTTATCTTTGGTTTCTAGCAGGTTGCTTAGGTGTGTTTAACTAGAATTTATCTGTATTAGGGTTTTTTGAACTTCTTAAATATGTGGGCTAATATTTTAAATAATATTTGGAAAAATTTTAGTTTTTTAATGCTACAGTGTCGTTCTCTCTCTCTCTTTAATTTTGGGACTCTAATTACACATATGGCAAATGCTTGATACTGTCCTACGTGCCTGCGAAACTCTATGTTTTTAAACATTTTTTCTTGCTCTACTTCAGTTTGAAAGATTTTTATTGATTTATCTTCAAGTTCACCAATCTTTTCTTCTGCACTGTGCAATATGCTGCTAATCCCATACAAGTAATTTCAGAATTTATAATTCTCAGTTCCAGGATTTCAGATTTTCTTAGTTTTGATATCTGTCCTGAAATTCTCCATCTCTTTACTCATTATATTAATCATTTATCTAGGTTCTTTACTATATTTATCACAATATTACTGTATTTATTTTAAAGCATTCGCCCACTTCAGTACTCACATTATCTTTGCGTCGGTTTCTATTAACTATTTTTTCTCGTGGCAATAACGCTTTCCTGCTTCTTTGCACATTTAGTGATTTTTAATTTTATACTGGACTTTGTAGACAATGTATTGCAGAGACTCTGGGTTCTTTATCTTCAGAAAAGTGTTGGGTTTTGTTTTAACTAACAGTTAAATTACTGTTGACGATCTTCATTCTGTGGAAGCATGGTTTTAGGCTCGTTTTGAGTGGGTCTGTTTCGATTTTTCACCTTTTAGACTTGAGTCCTTGGATGTGGTCTTTATTACTAACGTGTGAGTCCTCTGGGGTTTCAACAGAAAGACTCAGGGGTTACCAGGCTCCTCTAATGTGGTGGAACTTGAACTCCAAACTCTGCTTCCCCAGCACTGAGCAGCTACTGAAATCTCCGCTCGTTCCTGTAATTTTTCTGCTGCTATTGTTTCCTGACGAGCTGCACATGGACAGTTTAGAAGTCAGCCACGGGTTTGAGGGGAGTTTATATCCAGATTTTTAGGCCCCTTCTCTGTGACTCTGTCTTTTCTGGGATTTCTCCCCTCAACTTCCAGCCACCCTGGAAGCCCAAAACCTAGTAAGACTGCTGCTTTCTGCTTGAGCTTTAGTCTCTGTGTCTGTGTAGTCTTGGAGACCCTTCTAAGGAAAAGCTGGGGAAATACGGGTCATTTCCTTTTTTCAAGGAACGTTCGAAAGAACTTCTCTTTCTGCTATTGGTTATTCTCAAGGTCTTCCATATTTAAAAATGTTTTATCCTGAGTTTGTAGCTGTTAGAGGCAGGAGACGTAGTCCAATATAATTACTCCACTGTTCCTGGAAGCCAGAGTCTAGTCAGTCTTTTTCGATGGACATTTTTGTTCTTCATTTTGGACTTTTACAAGTAACACTGCCATTGGATAGCCATACAACTTGACCAAGTCACATCCTAGTGTAGTTTTCTGAGCAAAATAGTGAGAATAATTCCTAACAATAGAATCTAAGAGCATATACCTTTAAAATTTTGCTAGAAGTGGTCAAATTTATCTCCAAAAATATTGCAGTAACTATGTTTGGGATGCCAGTTCGCCCTCTTCAATACTGAGCTTTATTACATTTCTAGTTTTTTGTTTTTTGGTTTTTTTTTTTAATCTGACTGGTAAAAATGGTATCTCATTGTTTTGCTATGCATGTGTTGATTTATGAGCAAGGTGACCCACTTCTTATTATTAGTCATTCTACTTATACTTCACCTGGGTACAAAAAAAAATCTTATTTTTTATAATAATGAATAAGAGCTAATATTTCCTGAGCAACTCCAGAGGCGGGTCCCGACTGGACAATCCCATCCTAATTGCTACAGAAGTTGTGTCAGGGATGGGCAAGTAACCCAGGCCTATGCCAACCTGGATGCAAGCCTGGTCCTGTGAAGTAAGTGTTACGGTGAGAATGAAGAATGAGGCTTTTGTCTCATGGTTGAGGGTAGAGAGACCTTCATTCTCTCAGGACGTTGATGAGGGAAGTTTTAGCTTGAGGCCCCCCTCCCATGAGAGAAGCCAGTTTGAGGACAAAGAATTATACACAAGGAAGAACAGAACTGAGAGAATCAAAGAAAGACAGAGCCATACTCTGCTGACTTTGTGATCTGCTGGAGAAAATCAATCTTGAAGTTTGTCCTCTGTCTCAACTTCCCCATTATGAGAACTCGTATCTTCTCTTACTGTTTATGCCAGTTGGGTTTTCTGTCACTTGCAACCAAGAGCGTTCTAAATCACATACTCAGATTAGCTCGTATTCTTAAATAATAGGAATCCAGTCGTTTTTCCTTCTGTGGATATCAATTATTGAAAACAAATTTTAGACATAGAGACAAGGCATCAAAGCTTCTTAAGTGTCTCATAAGATTCCAAACAGAAAATGTGTTGTAATTAATGCAAATCTGTCCCAGAAGTTCATCCCACACAATTTTATGTCAAGCTTGTGACTAATTAGGGAAAATGAATAACAGGCAATTAAGTCATTTTATTCTATTATGTGTAAAAAGTAGTCTTATTGTTTTTTCTTAGTTGTGAACTAAACTGTGAGAGTTGGTTTATGATTTACGGGAGTTAATCAAGTATAACGATTAGGAACATGGATTTTCAAATCGAACTGGGCTCAAATCCTAACACTGTCCAATTGTGTGACCTTGAACGAATGAGTAATTGCACTTTTCTGTGCCTCAGCTTCCTCAGAGGCAAAAACGAATTAATAGGCATGTTTATATTTAGGGTTCTTGATGACAGTTGAGCAAAAGTACATTTTAAGGGCTTAGCAGAATACTTGGTAGTTAGCAAGCCATAACGTTTGCCATGTTTTTATTTTTATGGTTACCTACTTTAAAAAAATGGTTAAGCAACTTTTGGAGGGCAAAAGACCTAAGTTTAGAATTGCAGAATATAGAGGCTGAAGTATAAACCCTACTGAGCCAAGCTTTGTCTTCCGCAGTCACTGAGAATTTTACTATCTTATCTACCTCTGGTGTTTCTAAAGAACAGAGATGTTAATAATTGGATCTATATTGCTTTTGAGGACTTTTGAGGCCAGAATTAAGTGCTAGAGAGATCTAGCCTGAAAATTACCCTGGAAATCAGCCAAAAATCTGGTTCAAAAGCAACAGACTGTACTTGAGTGCTTCAGACTAATGACTACTGGCAAGCAGTGTCATGGTTGGAAATGGAGGCCCTGGAGCCAGTCTCCCCCCGGTTCAAATCCTGGTTCTACCACTGTCTGGTTATGGGCCCTTGGACGAGTTACTTAACCTTCCTCTGCCTCAGGTTCCTTGTTTATCAAAGTGGACAATAAACATAGTATCCTCAGTTGGTCCTTGTGAAGATTAAATGGTACAAAGTGTTTACAACAGGGCAGGGCACAATATGATCTTTAAAAGCGTTAGCTCTCTTTCCGTTTTATTGTAAGATGGTTATTCTGGAAACTGTTACTTCTTTTCTCCATTAAAGTTCTGTGATTTTTCCTCCAGGTCATTTCTGGATCCTGTTACACAAACTGAGAGTGTTATAAAGGGCATGTAAATGTGCCATTCCTCAGACACCCTAAAGTGCCTTTTTCCATTGCTTCCACTAGGGGGCAGCCCAGCCCCAGAGGAGGCCTTGGGGACAGGCCACACTCACAAGCCAGGTTGCATTTGGGTCCGTATCTTCTTGAACTTTTGAGTGTATGTGGATTTTTATGAATTCCTTTTTAAAAAATCATCATGATAAGCAATAAAAAAACTAAGTGAGACTATTTCAGGACAGGACTTCAAACCAATTCCTTTAAAAATCAGGTTTAAACCTGCCAGCTATCAATGTAAACATAAGGCCAAGGTGATGGACCACCTTTTGGTTTCGTTCTCTCTTTCCATTTCTCCCTGCTGTTCTACCCTTATTCAGTATATATTTATTCATTCTAACACCCAACAAATAATTCCTGAAAACCTTCTATCTACCAGGTACCAGGAACACAGGGGTGAAACGAGATGAATCTGACTTCTGCTCTCAGAGGGACTGATCGTCTGCTGGGGTAGACGGACATTAAACGAGTCACGCACAGATGACTATGTCTAATGACCGCTGTGATAAGACCTTGGAGTAAAACTACAGGGCTGTGTGAGCATGCCAGAGAGACACCGTAATGTTCCTGAAAGGTTGGCATGTCAGAGGCGGCTTCCCTGAAGACAAGGCATTAACTCTGTGGCAAAAGAGTGGACATTAGCTTGGGGAAGGGCACAGGGGAGAAGAGCCTTTTACTCATTCAAGAAATATTTATAGAGCATCTGACATGTGTTCCATCCTTTGCTGGGTGCGGAGGAAGTAAAGCAGGGTGATGTGATGTTGAGGGACTGGGGGTGAGGTGGCCTCCTGAGATGGAGGAGGGGAGTGGTGAAGTCAGCCCTCTCTGAGAAGCTGTGAACCTAGAGGAAGAGGAAGAGCCAGCCACGGGAAAATCCAGGAAATGGTGTTCTGGGCAGAGGAAATAGCACGTGCAAAGGCCCTGAGGCAGGAGTGATCTTTACACCTTTGGGTTACAGCATAGTGAGGGGGGGGGCGTGGTAGGAGGTGAGATCTGAGAGGCAGCCAGGGGTCTGATCATGTAGGGCTTTGTGGGGCATCGCTAAACATTTGGGTTTTCATTGCGTGGGAGGCCACTGGGTGCGTGCTGGGTTTCAGCAGAGGAATGACATAGTTCATTCGGTTCACCAGGTGTCGAGATCACCTGGGCTGCTCTGTGTGCTGTAGGGGGATGAACGTGAAGGTAGTGTGTGGTAGACAGAATCATGATCTCCCAAAGATATCTCATATTAATCCCTAGAACCTGTGAAGATGTTAGGTGACAAGGCCGGGGGGAATTAAGGTAGCAGGTGGGATTAAGGTTATTAAGCAACTGCCTTTATAATAAGGAGATTATTGTGGGTGGGCACAATGTAATCACAAGAGTCCTTAAATGGAGAAGAGGGAGACAAAGGTGTCAAAACCAGAGAGTTACGATGTGAGAAAGACTCCGGTGGCCATTGCTGACTTTGAAGATGGGAGGAGGCAGGAGCCAAGGAATGTGGGCAGCCTCTGGAAGCTGGAAAAGGCAAGGAAACAGATCCTCCCTGAGCGCCTCCAGAAAGGAACGCAGCCCTGCCAGCATCTTGATTTTCGCCCAGGAGGACCGGTTGCAGACTCCTGACCTCCAAAACTAAGATAATAAGTGCGGGTTGTTTTCAAGTCATTGAGTTTGTAGTATTTATTATAGCATCAATCAGAAACTAATAACCCAGGGAGACCTCTGAGAAGGCTGCTGTCATTGTTTAGACGAGCTTTGGTGCTGGCTTTGGTATCAGGAAATATTCATTTACCTCACCTCCAGAGTGCTGGGATCTGTGTTAGGGCCTCTTTCATGCTGGTCTTCAGGCCATTTGTTAACCTCTACAGTGACAGGATTTGGCCTTTCACAAGTTCCTGTCCATATACTCCCTTGGAAGCACAATGAGTCCCTGTACACAGGATTCCGTGTCACCTGGTAGAATCAACACTTGGTGACAGTGCCAGGAGCAGACAGCTTTGGAAGACTAAATGGCAGAGCGCCTCAGTGAACCAGTGTATGAGTGTGAACTGGGCAAGCGTGCACTCGGACCAGGGACGCACGCTGTGACTGGGCCATCGCAGGTTCGACCTGGCCGCTCATCTGCACTTTGGGTCAGGTACACAGATGAAACCCCGATGCCTGACACAAAAAATGCACAAGAGCAGCTCTGTACTTCCTGCTCCCGACCGTCAATAAATAAATCTCAATTGGAAGAAATAGTAAATAACTCAGTTTCTACTAGAAAGGGGATTCCTTCTTTCTGAGGCTTCTCTGGGGATGGTGGGTGATGCTCAGGTAGTCCTTAGGCCTCTCTTTGTATTTGTCAAAACTAAAATTTAGAGTGTCTTGGTTTAGAGACCTGTTTTTATAGGGTACCTCCCCAGGCATACCTCCCCAGGCCCAAATATTCAACGCCCATGAATATTTTTTAAGGATTGATAGTAACCAATGAATGTGGACACTGTCTTAGAATTTTTTTTTTTTTTTTGGTTGTCAGTGGCCTCAAACTGTTTCTCATACTTAGAAGCCCAGGTATAAAGTTACGTATCAAGATACATGCATAACACTGTTTTGCTGAATGCAGCTGTCCTGATGTAGGCCAAAGATAATTTGCTGATATAGGAGCTGAGGCCAGCGATTTTATGTCTGCATCTGCTTCTGCCCATAACTTGTGGGCAAAGACAGGCGGACATTGAGAGCTGGAGCAACTGTCAGTCTTAGCAATGCATGGAGCTGCGGGACAGGGAAATCCGGTCCCCGAGGCTTCCCTCCTCGGGTATAGCCAGTGCTCCCTCCTGCGACGAGACCGCATGACACTGTTCATGCCTCTCGCTGTCTTAGTTCTCCCGTGGCTCCCTCTCATTGTGTCTGTGCCTGTCCCCTGCTAGGCTGCGAACCCTTCCTAGGGGGGGTCTCTCTTTATCATTTTGGAATCTCCAAAACCTAGTCCAGTTTCTGTGGTTGAACAGGTGCTCTGTAAATCATGGTTGAATGAGGAAATGGACCAAGAGTGACCACAGAACAGGGAGATTGTTTGAAAAGCCGTTCGATGACTTTGATCCCGCCTGTGGCGGGCATGGGAGGAAGCAGCACGCCTAATGCGGATGGTGGTTTTTCTTTTTTCCTGCTCAGCATCGGTCTCTCCTCCTTCTGGTAAAAGCACTCTGGCTTTCTTTTGGGAAACCAGCCTTCCCACACCCTCAATCCATAAAGTTTGAGTGGAGCTGGCCTTACCCTGAGTTCCGCTGGCTGCGTGGTGACCCAGGCCTGGCTAAAGAACACGCCACACACCCCCGGCCACAGCATCGATGTGTGTCGGAAGGGCAGCTACACCTGTTCGTTAATGATGTCCATTCTGATGGGTTGGTTCTAGTTCCAGTTGTGCATTATTTTTAATTTAACTACCCCTTTCCCCACCTGTAGCTATTAGAGAAGAGACACTTTATTTCCACAGGCATCCCTAAGCTGGTAAGATGAAGCCCGAAGCTGCTGGAAGCCATTGTGCCCCTATGAAACCAAAATGAACTCAGGAAGTCGAAGCTGAGAAATTGGGAGTTCTTAGTAATGCTGAGCACCAAAATCCAGCCACGCCTGAAGCTGTCTGTGGAATTTTCAGTTACATGAGCCAATAAACTCTACTTTTTGCTCTAGCCATAGTATCTTTTTTTTTTTTTTTTTTTTTTTTTGGTCACTGGCTACTGAAGGAGTCCTCTGGCTGATGCTCTTGGTCAGCAACTTTTTTTGGAGTAGAGCGGGGGTGATCTCAGCCTTGCAGGAGGCCCCAGAGAAGACCAGCATCTTACTTTGTCAAGATGAAAGCTCTCTGCCAGGCCCTGGGGGCCCAGCAAAAATCAGACCCCCGATCGATCTCAGATATCTCACTTAGTGACTTTAGTGAGATCACATATTCAATACCTCCTAGAAGAGCATTTCAGGCTATAAGTTAGTTCCAAGATGATGCCTCTCTAGCCCCACCCTGAACTTCTCTATGTTCTTCCCTATTGGCTGAGGCTGGTATCCATGAGCTTAGTTTGGTTAGGAGAGTCTCTAGGATTTTTAGGAACCTCAAGAAAACACAGTTTTCACACCATGGTAAACAGGCTTACTTAAAACCATTTTTATTCTGTCTCTCAGCAACACTTGGCATTTGATTTGGGTAAAAGATCAGGGAGCCAAACACAAACAAACAACAACCAAGATGTCAGAAACAGCGGTCAGGATCTGATCAACTGGAATGGTGTTAGGATCTCTGTGTGCTGAGAATTCATGGCCCTGAGTCACTGTCCTCCTGGGACAAGTGCTGGCTCACGACGGACAAGTGGGTGAAATGACAGGTGGAATCTGATGTCCATCAATGTTTATTTTTTCTGCTAGGGTCTAGGATTTTAACAATGCCTGAGATTCATCATAATCTAAGAACAAGGCTTTGTATTTGTATAGCACTTAGAATTTCCCTCCAGGGGCATTCACAGCTATTATGGTGATTAATTCTCATAGCAACACTGAGGTAAGTAGGCAGTTCTCATCTCCATTTTCCAGATGAAGAAATTCGAGGCACAGAGAGGCTAAGAAATTTTCCGAAAACAATTTGCATAGTTGGTTAGTGGCAAAAAAAAAAAAAATGCTTTGTAAGTCAGGTGTTTTCACTCTCGGCCTCCTGTTCATTCATTTATAAAAAGCTGCCTTTTCTCCTGCTTCGGAAAGTTCATTATCACTGTTTCTAGTATCAGTTCTTGAAGTTATTTTTGCCATATATCCACATCACCTGTTGTGTTAATCATCTGAAATTTTCTTTGAGTCCACTTTTCTCAAGTAAGTTTATCTGAACAGAAATGATATATCAAATCCCTAAGTGGAAACCCTAAATGGAAGGTAACTAATAAGAGAAATACAACAAAAACGAAACCATGTCTTTCAATTCTATCCAGACAGAAGACTTGGAACTGGAGGTCTGCTCTTTCTTTATCAAGAAGCAAAAAGAGCGAAATACCAGAAATGTATTAAGAAGCCATGAGCACTAAACAGAGACTTTCTCCTTGCCATCATCAGGATTGAAATAGAAAAGGGGAAATACTCCTTGTGATTCAGTGTCACTTAATGCGTGTCTGTAAACAACTTAAAAATTATCTTGTGTGCCACCCGGGGGTGCCCCTTGCGTTCCATGAAACACGGGGTTAACGCGTTGTGGCAGGCAGAATAATGGCATCATTAAACCCGTCCAGTCACACCTACAGGCTTACACTGGACAGAAGAGAAATACAATGAGTGGCATTTCCAGGTGGCATCCAGGAAAATCAAAGATCTTGCCTGAGACTTGCTAAAAAAGAAGAAAAAAAATAGTTTGAAAAAAGCACATTCCATACACACAGCCAGAGTATTCCCGAAACTGGGATGGGGAAAGTACTCGTGTGCTTAGAATTGACCACCAAGTACATTTTCAGATCTGTTTGAATGAAAAGTGAGGTCGAGGTCAAGGTCAAGTTGACCAAAGGTGGATGAAAGCATGGGAGGGGAGCCATTAGGGAAAGTGAGACTAAGACAAAAGCCTCTGTGTTTGTCTTTGATGAGGGAGGAGCTACTGAAGACTGAAGAGGAGCTACAGCATGTAAAAATAAAAAAACAAAATGCATAAATTCAACTCTGTTAGACCCCTCTAGACATGCCGCAAACGTGCGTACTTGACATTGCAAACGCCAGCATCCATCCCTCTCCCTAGAACCTCCTTCTTCCCACTAACCTGGAATCACCCCCGCTGACCAACCCCCCCATTAAAAGTAATAAGATTTCCCGAGGCTTGCCTCTGGACAGAGGAATGGACGCAAAGGCTTTTGCTAAACTGAAACGGTGAGACTTGATTTTTTCTTTTTTTTTTTTTTTAAATCAGTGACTCTGGTTGATCTGATTGTGTTGGACTTTTTTTTTTTTAAAGTTCATTTGCCAGGGACCTGCCTCTGGAGAGTCCTGGAGGAAAAGATCTCCCAGTCGGAAGTCGAGGATCCATTCCTCAGAAACTCCTTTGGAGTGAGTGTGGACAAGGTCCATCCTCCATGCCGGGGGTGCTGACTGCCGGCTGCTCAGGCTCTGCGTGGTGCAAACAGACAGGGTGAGAAAGAGAGAAATCGGCCAGCTGGGCGGGCCTCACCCAGCTTCCTTCATCCATGGCAGTGACTCTGATTAAACAAAGGCTGACGTGGACCAGCAGATCTGCAACCTTTGGAGTCTGAGCACTTTGGAGAAACAGCTTGTGTTTGGAAACATATTTTCTTTTAAAGGCGGTACATGCAGAAAAACCAAATGATACAGATGCAGCAAAATGCTTCATGAGCATTTCGTTCTCCTTCTTAAGGGGTTAGTAGCATTTGGCGTACCTCTTCCAGGCATTTTTTTTCTCTGCACTTAAATCCATAAATAGGCACTTAGAAATTCATCTTGTGGGTGTGTTTACATAAATGGGATCATGCTGTTTGTGTGTGTTATGTGTATAACTTATTTGTTCGTTTATTCAATAAATATTTACATGCCAGGCGTTGCTCTAAGTGCTGTGATAATAACACAGAACCATGTGCCGGGCACTGTGCTTTATGCAGTTTAATCTTCACAGCCCTGGGAGATAGGTACTGCTTTATCCCCATTTCGTAGATGAAGAACTGAGGTGCAGATTGGCTAAAAGATGCACCCAAGGGCACACAACTACTTCGACGCAGAACCTGAATTGAAACCTCAGTCATCTAGCTTCAAAGTAAGCGCCTCAAAGTGTTATGTTCTGTTATTATGGGCAGCGACAGAAATGAAAATGTTCTCAGAGTTTTCATTCCCATAGGAGGAAGCAGACCATAAAAATATGTATGATTATATATTAACATACTATATATAACTATGTTAAAATATATAGTATATAAATGTATAAGTTTATACTGAATATATAATTTATAATGAATAGGATCTAAAATCGACAATAAACATTACATATAAATTAAATATTAAAGTTATAGATACATTTTTAACATAAATACATATATAATTTCTCAGGGAGTGGTAAGTACTAGGGGACAGAAGGGAGAAAGGTGGGCAGTGGTTGTTGTTATTTTAGCAAAGCTGGTCAGCAGTAGGCTCTCTGCTAAGGTAACACACGAGCAAGCATCTGAAGGAGAGAGGGAAATGAGACATGGGGATTTCAGGAGGAAGAAAATGCAAGGTGGTGGGTCCAGCAAGTGCAAAGGCCCTGCGGCAGGAGTGTGTTACTCAAAGAAGACAGAGTCCCTGGGAGGAGCGAGGGGAGAGTCCTGGGAGGTGAGGATGGAGAAGCAGCAACCAGCTCGTGTGGGAGCCATAGGAAGCCATAGTAAGGGAGAGTTCCCTGTTTGGAGCGCAGTGTGTTATATTCCATCCTGCAGATAAACCACCCTGTTATGTAGCTATTTTCACACCGATGGACATTTAGGTGGTTTCAGAGTTTCTTCTGTTTCAAACACAGCTGCAATGAACATCACTGCACATCCTTGGTTCTCAGCTGTGGCTATACTTTAGGGTCACGTGGAGGGCCCTAAAATCTACCAATGCCTGGTCCCATCACTGGAGGTTCTGATTTAACTGGTCCAGGCTGGGCCCTGGGCACTGATGTTTTTTAAAGCTCCCCAGGCTACTCTCATGCGTAGCTAAGGGAAAGGAACTATTTTACATGCCTTTTTGTGCACCAGTATCTACGGTGGATACTGAGAAGCAGGATCACTGGATGGGAGGACACATGGATTTTAAAGTTTAACAGATGGATCCAAATTGAGCTCCCAGAGTCTGTCCCAATCTACTCTTCCACCAACAGCGATGCGTCCAATTCTTCACATTCTTGCAAACCTTGGTATGAGCCACCTTTTTAATAGTTTCTATTCGGCAGACAAAAGAAATATGGAATTTCATTGTCGCTTTCATTTGTGTTTCCCTGGTTACTGCTGAGGTTGAACATCGTGTTCACGTTTATTCTGATTTCTTTGTCAACGTCCACCAGTTCGTATCCTTTTCAAGGCGAAAATATTTCCATCACTGATGATGACTTAGGTGTGACTTGTCGTTACCTTAGCTTATCTGAACTAACAAGGAAAGGCCCTCTGACCTTCTGCAAATAGGTAATGTTCCTCATTTTTCATCAGGGAATCACAGACATCCTCTGAGGACACATCTGTGCAAAATAATCTAGAGAAAGCCTTACTCCAGCCAATAACGTAGGGAACAAGATGGATTTGCTTTTATGTTTTTGCAAAAAGGCCAACTTCTTGCCCACCTTGATATATGTGCTTACTTTTTTTTTTTTTTTTAGATGAGGCAAACCTTGGTTGACCTCACAGATTGCCAGGACCTTGTCCATTTACAATCCCTTATTTTTTTATTTTTATTTTTTATGCCAACAGTACCTGGTCTTCCTAGGTGGTCTCCCACCCAAGTACTAACCAGGCCCGATGCTGCTTAGCTTCCAAGATCAGAAGGGATTGGGCTTGTTCTGGGTAGCATGGCCATAGACTATATGTGCTTACTTTCAATCCTAAAGCAACTATAGGTGACTTCGAGGCCAGAAAAGGACTCATACCAGTCCGTCTATAAGACAGAAACTTTACCTGTGCAGAATGGGTTAATATCTGCTAATTCTGTGCCTGCCAATGGGAGACAGTTGTGGGACCCTTAACCTTCTTTAGAGGTCAAATTCTTCCTTCATAGAAACCTTGGAACACAAAAGCTCTTATTTCTAGGAATGACAAACAAGCATTTTTAATAGACAATGGGGACATGGATGGGTATGTGACTCCTGTTCCTTCTGTGTGAGCTCGGAGCCTGGTTCCAGTGTGTGAACATAGAGCCAACTACCTCAGCTGGCACTCAGCCCAAGGAATGTCATCTCTTCCAGCCCTGGAGGGAATGCTGGCTCTAATGGGCAGGCAACGGTACGGTGTGTGAGTCTCCAATAGGGCACTCTCCTACGGACGTGTTCAAGGTTAATTTTGATTATACTCAAAGCTCACCTTACGCCCTGACATTATAACCTCACCCTTGAGTAAAATTAGGCTCCACTGAGTATCGTTTGTCCTCTCTGTGATATCCAGCACTCGTCTCCTTCATGCCCAACCTTTGTCATGGTCAGTAGGTTTCGGCGCTAAGGAAGTTCCACTGGATTCCACCAAGCAGCCGATACGTGACCTTGAACCTGACCACGAGGAGAGGAGGAAGAGGAAACTTGGGAGGAGTGTAAACCTTCTAGGGAGTAGGGGACAGCAGCAATCATCGAAGCTTCCACCAGCTATCTTAGGAATATAAAAATGCCCCGCTTTGTGGCATATGTCCACATAGGTAAGAATGCTCCCCAGTAAACGCAATGCCCTAGAACAGGTTCTACAACTTTAGAATACTTAGAACTATCTTTTGGGGGGTGGTGTCCTTGCAGTAACGCACATGTCAGGGCCACTCAGGGTCTTGATTGGGGCCCAGGATCTGCATTGTTGCAAGCAGCCCAGCCGAATCTGTCATAGGTGGCTCTGAGGCTTTGAGAAACATAACTAGAATAACCTCACCTTGCTTGAATTCTCAAGGCACCAGCTGAAAGTAAGAGTGTGCAGACATGATGATTTAGGCTGGGGCACTGAACGGTTAGGGTCGATAGACTGCTGCAGTATTTACATGCTTCACCTCGGATTCGCTTCTCCCTTTTCCCTAGCAGCTTGAGAGCAGGGAAGTTTCTGACTTTGAGAGGCTGAACGTTTCCGATTCCGTTTGGAAACCTTGGAACGTGAAGGCTCTTATTTCTAAGAATGACAAACAGGCATTTTGAGTGCACGGGGGCACGGTGGGGGTGCCTGCCTCTCTCAGCACAGTCTTCTCTCTAAAGCAGTTGGATATTTTAGTTCAGTGACTCCCAGCTCTTAGGGATTTGATGTCACAGAACTATCCTTCTTTGCTCCACAAACAAACACCACATGCCCTGCACAGATATCCTGTAATATGAGGATGAATGAGACCTTTTTATAGAGTTTGGGTAAAGACGATCACAACCTGAGTCTCTCCAAGAAAATAAACCGTCTGGGATTTCCATCATTTGAGGGAGAAGAGATTGGCTATAGTGTTCTTGAGAAGGATAAAAAATAATTTTTAAAAGGCAGGGGACTTCAAGATTGGTTATAGTTTTGTTGATAAGGATAAAGGATAAGTTTTTAAAAGGGAGGACTTAACAATTTCAAAAAAAGGCAATAGCTTACTTCAGATAGTTTTGTTTTTTTTTTTTAAATGAAACTCAGAAAACTCACATATTCAAGGCTGTTTGTCTCATCTCCCTGCTTGGTCAGCTCTAAAGTCGGATTTCCCCAGCCCCTCCGTGGAATCCTTGTGGCCTCTTGGGTATATATTCTAGGTGGTAACCCGACTCCCGTCCAGGCACAGTTAGCTACAACGCACTCGGATGATGAGTTTGCTGATATAATGAAAACTGACCGCTCCATTATGGCTGGCTACTATTAGTGTGCTCTTCCTTTTGCATTTGGGACGGAGGAAGCGTGCCGGGGTTTGGCAGAGAGTGTTTGGCTGACCAGCTGTATCCAAACCCCAGGGTGGGAATGGGGAGGCAGAAAATGCAGATTCTTGGGCCTCACTGCTGACACCACGAGTTGGAATCCATTGAAGTGGGGCTTGGATGTCAACTTCTAAACTTCCCCAGGGAGCTCTTATGCAGCTCTCTGGAACCTCTGCTTTGCCATTCAGTTCTTCCTAGGGCTGGGGTGTTTTATTTCAAAGGATTACTGAGAAATTGGCCTTGTTATTGGTCTTAACAGAGGATAGAATTGGTTCCATCCTCTATTTCCTGTTCTCTCTCTGTCTCTGTCTCTGTCTCTCTCTGTCTCTCTGTCTCTGTCTCTGTCTCTGTCTCTCTCTCTCTCTCTCTCTCTCTCCCTGTCTCTCCCCGCCCCACACACACACATAGAGTTTCTCCATGGATTCTAACTTAGGAAAACTTTTTTGTATTCTTTGATAACATGAAGGGAAAGGGAGCTATCCCAAAGGAGCCTGACCATACAGAAAGGGAAGTAATTCTGTCCCCACTCCACTCTGTGGATAGGGAAGTTGAGGCAGTGTTTAATAACTTGTCAGGGTGGTCTGTGTGGCAGAGTTGGGATTGGAATCCTGGTAAAGCTGGTGCTGAAGCCCAGGCTGTAACCGCTGTGAAACACTGCCTCTTAGAGAAGAGATGGAGAGGTGATCCACTCTCATATTTTATAGCTGCTAACAAAACTTCAGTCACAAGCATATATACAGCCATGCTTTGTCTCCAGACAGAGATATTTATATTAAGAATGGAGACTTCTGGGTCCCTTGTAAAACTTCTTGGATGATGTCTAATGGGCACACTGATCTTTGAGAGCCAGATACTGCTGCTAGATAATCTCCAAGTGGCCGATGTGGTTTTTGTATGTCTTTGTTTTGTTTTCGGCCCTCACTATGTGTTTAAACAACATGAATCGATTGTGAATATCTAAAAGTCAAGAGGTTCGAAGTGAAAACCCAGCTTTCTAATGTCTTTTGAAAAACGAGTCCCATGGTGTCTGCATCCTAAGGGGTAACAGTGCCCTCGAGCAGCATGGCGGCTGCTCGCTTCAAACTGTGCTCTCTGGTTTGCCGCAGTCCCCACCACTCCCTACTGTCCTGCAGCCAGGCTGCTTCATTCATGTGTGTTCCCTACTCCTGAAGCCTTTTGATTTTGTTACCCTTGGCTGTGACTCATCACGTGTCTGTCTGTAGGTCAAAACCTCACCATACCACCCCCCTATACATCAATTCTGGAGGTAGTCACAAGGCAAGTGCCATCTCCTGGCCTTTGTTCTGGAGTGTGCTCGAAGGGACATGTCGTGGTTAAGGACACAGTTTCCAGAGCCAAATATCCCAGGTCAGAACCCTGCCTTTACCACTAACTAGCTGTGAGACATCAGGCAAGTCTTTGATTTCTTCACTTCTCTGAGCCTCAGCTTCCTCCTCTGGAAAATGGGGATAATACTCCCTGCCTCATGGGGTTGCTGTGAGAATTCAATAAGGACTAATTCAGAACAGTACCTGGCATATGATAAGCTCCAGGTCAGTGTCAGCTGCTATTATTATACCCTTCTTAGCTCAAGCACTGATCTGGGCAGTAGGTATTTTCAGAATCCCCTAGGAGTTAGGCCAAGACTTGGCCCCGTTCCCTTGGAACACCAGCCTCTGAGTTTGGCTCCTGAGTTCAAAGGCTCGAACTCTATTTAGTAGCATCTTAAATTCTGAGGTCCTCTCCCAGTCACGTTGATAACAACAGTAATAATAGGGTTAATACATGGTTTGCATTTTTTGTGTGCCATCTAAGGAGCAGAGGCTAAGCTATACAATCTGTGGGTCATTTAATTTACTTTCACAATAGCTTTATCAACCGTTTAATACTACTACAATAGTACTAATACTACTACTACAATCCCCATTATTCAGAGGAGGAAACTGAGGTTGAGGGGATAGTAAGCAGTTGGCTGAAGGTCTCAGAGTAAGTAAGTGGTGGGCGGGGACTTACACCCGGGAAGTCTGGTGCCAAACCCGCACCATGAACCTCACATTCCACATGCTCACACACACACACATATGCTATACCTTCCTTAAAGAATAAAGTCAGGCGTGTTCCTATCTATTCTCCAACTATCTTCTCCTTCGTAGACCAGCATCATTAATTTTCCATCTTATAGGCAAGACACTTTGAGGTTCCTTCGATGTTTTAGTGTCCTTTTATCCTCTCTTTGGCCAAAGCCATCTCCTTTTTCCTCTGTGACACTTCCTGTTTTGACATTTCCTCCTCCATCCAGCTGCCCCTGATGGCTCTTGGGTCTGGCTTGTCTGATAGGAAGTTGACTGACTATGACCTCCACTACGTTTTTGGTTACCGGGGTTGGGTTGGCTAGTCCGGCAGACTGAAGGGTACCCTCTTCCTTCCTCACCCACCCGTGAACCCTCCCTGAAGTCCAGCCGGAGAGTCTGACCTTCTCAGCTCAAGGGGAACGGTGGAGGGATAACTGCTGCTCGGGCCGAGGAGCTAAAGGGTTTCCGGTAGTTGTACAGTGAGACGAAGATGGATCTGGGCTTCTCATTTCTGAGTCTTGGTTGTCCATCACGTGACCCTGCCCTCCATCAAACTTCTGATGGAAAATGTCATAGATTCCAGCAGACGGAGCCCACCTCAGCTGGTTGGAGAAATCAGAATAAATTTGTCCTACTCCACAGAGAAACATCAATAGCATCCATCTTCTTATGAGATGAGAGCTCTTTAGTGATACCAAAAATTTGTGGTGACCCTTCTCCCCTTAAACTAGGAACATTGTGCTAGTTGAGTACACAATCCTATAGGACATTGTGTGGCGGATCAGGCGGTGAGGCAGAGCGAGTGATAGATAATCCTAAATGCCCCATTTATTCTCCCACATTTCCCCTTTTCTTTCTTTTCAATGCCAGTTTATTTAGTTATTTTTTTTCATACTATATATACATGTCCCATTTTCTCACCGTTATGTGGAACTATGCGATTCGTTTTAGCCAATAAATTGTGAGCCTAGTGACATCTGTCTTTCCAGGGCTGAGGCAGCGGAAACGCATGTGTCATTCTCTGGTCTTCCTTTCCCTTGCTGTAGCTCGAGGAGGCCTCATATTCTACGTCAGACGTTGGAAAACTAGGGTCTGAGGGACAACAGCCTGTTTTTGTAAATAAAGTTTTATAGAACACAGCCACGCCCATCGTTTGCATATTACATATGGCTGCTTCTGTGCTACAGTAGCACACTTGAGTGATTCCAACTGAGATGGCGATAGAGACCATATGGCCTTCAAGGCCTAACATATTGAAGGAAAATATTATAGGAAAAGCTTGTCAACTTCTGTTCTAGATAGAGCAGCTACAATATGCTGAAACTTCGGGTAGCATGGGACCCTGAATGACTGCGTGGAGGAGAGATCCCTCACAAACCTACGTGGCCCATGTAACCACAGCGAAGAAAAAAATGAAAACGTTTTTGTTTGGGATTTGTTTGTTACCGGAGCATAACCTAACCTATCCTGACAGATTCCAACAGGAATTCGAGAAAAGGCATTTTACCACTGGAGGGATTTTTAAAAAGCCTACTTACTTCCTCGAGAATTGAACTGCACAAGAAATACCGATGATGACAAGGCCGATAATGATGGAGGCGATGGCCACCCACTTGGCATTCCTCCCAAGCCGCTTCGATCCTTCGATGTCTCCATTGGTGTAGCTGTTCAGAGACTGGGGGACACAAGGGAAGAGTGGGTGATGACAGACAACCCGCAAGGAAAGACATGTGCTGCTTAGGTGGGATTTGAGCAGGCAGCATGTAGTCACCTCCTCCGGGAAGCCTTCTCTGCACTCCCAGGCTGTGTTGACTTCCCCTCCCGAATTTCCTGATTACTTCCATCTTAGTGTTTACCATGGCATATTAAAATGATCGATTTGGCTCTTCCCATTAAAGTGTAAGTGCTATGTGGGCAGGGACTATTATCTCTCTTGTTCGGCGTAGTATTCCAGTGCCCAATGCAGTATTTGTCATGGAGAAGATACTTGATAAATATTTGTATAATAAAAGGATGAACGAGTATGTTTGTCTCATCCATTAGAACAGGAGTTTACAAATTATGGCCCATGGGCCATACCCAGCCTTCTGTTTTTATAAATAAAGTTTTACTGGCAAATAGCCACATTCATTTATTTACTATTGCCTGTGTCTGCTTTTGTGCTACAACGACAGAGTTAAGTAGCTGGGACAGAGACCCCATAGCCTGCAAGGCCTAAAATATTTATTATTTGGTCTTTGACGGAAATAGTTCTCCTCCTGCACTAGGTTGATCCAGGAGGTCAAGGACCTTGGCTCAACTGCTTATCTCTATGCCCAAGCCAAGCTGTCATTCAACTGGTACCTACTCATAGGACTTTTCCCTGATGTTAAAATATTGAAATACTTCTGCACTGGCTGGCGAATAGCAACTACCCCTCTCGATATCCCAGCCATCCTGGCCCCTCCTCTGAATTCCCCCAGACCTCCCCACAATCCAGCAACTTAAGGGGTACCACGGGGTCCAGCAGATCATTCTTTCTGATTCTGCACTCCTGCCAAACTTGTTAAATATTTTAAATATTGCCTTCGTTGCTAGTACTTTGAGCAGTGTCAGCTACATTGCAGGAGCTCGAGAAATATATATTGGTGGAAAGAATACGTCAGTTTCCTACAGACTATGAGTTCGTTAAGGGCACCTTGGGGTCTGCCTGGAACCTAGCCTGGTGCCAGGCAAAGTGGAGGCGCTTAGAGAACACTGGCCGCTGAGCTGAAGGCCAGATGCCACTCTTCTCCCTTACAGTGAGCCTCTCTAGCACAACTCCCACAGTGGAGGGATCCCCCAGAGTTCTGTTGCAGCCTAGAACCTAGAAATACATGTTCATAAGTTATGGACACGGAGACGTAATCAGTGCCGCGAATTATAGATGTCAGTGGGAACCTCTGTTTTTCACCCTGAAATCACAGCCCTTGAGTAATAATCACTCCTCTTCCTGGACTATTAAGGAGGATTAGTCATATGCAGACAATTAAAAGCCAGAGAAACACCCAGGATACCGCAGAGCTTTCTGCTTCCGGAACCTTCCATTAAATCTTGGAGCCGGGCCACCTTAGTTAGCAACAGGCCAGGAGACTCGCAATGAAGAGGACTTGCTTTCAGCCCTCTTGCCGGAATGGGCGAGTGGGAAGCTGCAGTGACGTCGGGGACTGCCAGCCGATGAGTTCCAGAAATCTGAGTCCTGAATTCCGGAGTTCTCAACTCTGGGTGCCCATGAGAAACACTTGGCTATTATTATGAATATTATTTTTAATACAGATAGGTGGGCCCTATCCTGGATTCTGAGTTAACTGGTGACGGGTCCAGACATCAGTCTTTAAAAACATTGTCGTAAAATATGCATAATGTAAAATGTACCGTTTTACCTCTTGCGTGTGCAGTTCAGCGGCATTAAGTACGTTCACACTGCTGTGCAACCATCACCATCACTCATCCTCTCAAACTAAAACTCTGTAGCCATTAAACACTAACTCCTCATCCTTCCCCTCGCTCAGCCCTGGCAACCGCCATTCTACTTTCTGTCTCCATGAACTTGACTCCTAGGTACCTCATATGAGTGGCATATTTGCCTTTCGTGACTGGCTTGTTTCACTTAGCATAATGCCCTCAAGGTTTGTCCACGTTGTGGCATGTGGCAGAATTTCCTTTTTAAGGCTGAGTAATATTCCGTTGTATGTATGTATCACACTTTGTTTACCCATTTTCTGTGGATGGAGACTTTTCTTTTTCTTTTTTCTTTTTTAAGCTTCAGAGGATTGAAAACCTTTAGTCTAGTGCAGCTCTCCTTAATGTCCTGCAGGGTCAAGATGCTCATCACCTTAAGATTTATCCCAAGGAAGTGTGTCCCAGAGCATGGACTCTAAACCATGTCTCATCAGCTGTAAGAATTAGAGCAAATTATCAAGCTTTTTAAGTCTCAGTGTTTCCTTCTGCAAATTGGGGGCAAGTAATAGCAGTTCCTTCACATTGGAGGAGCCAATGAATTAATGCACGCATTGGCCCAGCATGTAGTATATGCTCAATAAATGTTAGCTTTTATTGTGAATCGCTATGACATGTCTTGTTCTGCCTCTGAAACAGATCCTTGGAGTGCAATGGAATCAGCCCGGCTACTTATCAGAATCACAGGTTTTCAGACTCTCCTCGATGCTGGAGCAGAATCGTTTTGAGGACCCAAGTTTCAGAAATTCGTTTTAAAGTCTTTACAATCAAAGTTACTGCATGGAATGTCAGAACCCTAAATTCTGAGCTCATAATTAGTTTAGAATCATGTCAATTCAGATTCTCCTAAGCCGATCATTTTTCTGTTGTGGTACCTTAGAAAATCCAGTTTTGCGATTAGTCATGACAATGTACCTGTGTTGCTATAATCAGAGGAAAAATAATGGAACTCCCTCTGTCCCCGAACATTGTCAACTCATGGCTATTTAGATGAGAAACCAGTTTCACGTTTGCAGGGGTAGTGACGCAAAAGTGGGAAGAATAGGTACAGCCATCATCTTTGCATTGCCCTTGAGCATAAATGAATGGGAGGTGTGTCCCTGGGCCACTTAAATTATTCGGTACAGGTCGGCAGAGCCATGTTGGTGTCCTGGCCGAGGAGGAGTTGGTTGCAAGCCACTGGCAAATCCTGCCCATCCTTCAGCACCTGCTGCCAGTCTGGCTTCTTCTATGTGGCTGCCCTCTCTGCAAACCCCCATTTCTCTGGGGCTCATAAGGGAGATGCTGAATCATTCTAGGAATAGGGCATGGTTGGCCTGAAAAACAGATGGCAAACCTCTTGCAGTATCAACTGTGGACACTTCTCTCCCCGTGAGTCCTCTGATGAATTCATTTCTTCCTCTGGTTCTTGGAAAAGGGGCTGCCCAGGGGTAAATCTGTTGGGTAAATATGGAGGTGGTGGCAGGGGCGGGGGGAGAAATGAGGGTGGATACTCTAGAATTGTAATGTTTCACTCTAAAAGACTTCATTGCTGGAGGGTCTTGGGCTTCAGGGTGGAGAGCTAACAATGAAGCAGGAAGGGACTGATTCCCCCTCCCCAATTCACTGGCTGTAATTCTTTCCTCTCTCAACTGGAATGGCATATTAGGGTCTCTCGGCCGATGCTGCAGACTGAAGTGGTACAAATGTTTTAGAGAAAATGCTTGGTTCATAAATCTTTTTTCTGAAGAGCTTAGAAAGCAAACCACCTCATCTGCTGTGGAACAACTGGAAAGAAACAGGATGGCTTAGATATTTGAAACTTTCGTGATCTTATTCTTCTGCAAATTACAAATGTAATTTGTGAACATGTAAAGCGTTCAAATGCTATGGAAACATATACAGTAACTAGTAAGTTCTTCTCTCTATCCTATTTCCCAGAGATAAACATTGTTAGCAGTTTGGTGCATTTGTGTCTAGATTTTTTTTTTTCCCCATGAAGAATATGAAAAGAAAACTGACACTTCTCCTGCTTTGTTATGACTAAGCACATCATGTGTTGCAGTCAGTAGAAACAGCAATTTGCACCCGGAGATAAACCAAAAATAACAGGGTCTGTCTAGCCTGCATCCCTCCAGTATTAAAACTTTGAGTATTTCCCATAAGTCTTGGCAAAGACAAGTTCATCCCTGCCTTTTGTGTTGTTGATGCCTAAACATAGGTCACTTCCTTTGTGGATACTGTAATCTTCTGAGAAAGATACTGGTTTTTGTTGTTGTTGTTGTTTTTTAATCATGAACAGACTAATGTAAAACTTGGTAACTTTGGCAAATCTACCTTTGTTTCCTTTAAATACTTGTGTCGTGCTTTTCATTTAGCCAGCTGGTTGTTTTGAAGTTGGACTTCCTTGCATTTCTTTTCAAGTAAATTTTTTTTCTTTTCTAAATGCTGCCGCCTTACAGTCTTTCTTTGACAAAATAATACCATAGCAGTAACATTTATTGAGCATTTATTATGAGCCAGGCACTGTGTTAAATCCTTTTCAAGGATTATATCATTAGCCCTCGTAATGACCCTATGAGGTAAATGCTTTATTGTTTCCACTTTACGGATGGGAAAAATTGAAGCTTGGAGAAATGAAAGTGATTTGCCTGAAGTCACATAGTCTGGTAAAGTGTGTGTGTGTGTGTGTGTGTGTGTGTGTGTGTGTGTGTGTGTGTGTATTTTCTTTTTCTCTTTATTCCAAAAATATGAATAGCATCATACTATACTTGTTCTGCAACTTGCTTTTTTCCACTTAATGTAGATTGGGCAGCTTTCCAAGCCAGTGCTTCTAGGTCTGCCTCATTGCTGTTTTCTTTCTCCAGTCATTCAAAATAATGAGCTCTAGCGATGGACTTCCTGACCTTGCATGATGCTTGCATTCTTAGAGCAAATCTTAATTTGTCGTGGTGCATTTTGGGAGGTAACTTTTTGTTTTCAAATAGCTTCAAACTTTCTACGGCCGTGCTGCCCTAAACAAGCCTGATCCCATCTGATCTCGGAAGCTAAGCAGGGTCCTCAGAAGCTAAGCAGGATCGGACCTGGTTAGTACTTGGATGGGAGACCACCTAGGAAGACCAGGTGCTGTAGGCGTAAAAAATAAAGGATTGTAAGCTGGCTAGGTCCTTGCGATCTGTGAGGTCAACCAAGGGTTGCCTCGCCTAAAAAAAAAAAAACCTCAAACATACAGAAAAAATTTTTATTCTTTTTAT
>NW_006433949.1:5345378-5368477 GCF_000325575.1 Pteropus alecto | reverse complement strand
ATATAATAATATTATGTATTATTATATATCAAAATATAATAATAATATATAATATTAATATTATATATTATTTTAATATATAATATATTACATATATAATATATTAAATATATTATTTTCAGGGCCAACTACGTGCCAGGCACTGCTGCCTACCCTCATGGAGCTGACATTCTGGCGAAGATGGAAAATAAATAAGTAAACATGCAAATAAACAAGATGATTACGGAATATTAGTAAGCTAAGAAAAATGGGTGGGAGGGAGGGAGCTCTCGCGGAGGTCAGGACAGGTACGCTGAGAAGGCACCAGGCCCGCGAAGAACGGGAGGCAAGAAGTGTGGCTGGGAGAACAGCAAGTGCAAAGGTAAAGAGGTAGGAAAGGATTCTGTGTTGAAGGTATTCGGGGAAAACCCAGAGTGACTGAAATGTAGGAATGAAAGGGTGGAAGAGAGAGACAAGGAGATGAGGCTGGAGGGGAAGCCAGGGGCTATGTTATCAGAATGAATTACCACGTTAAGATAATAGTTAAAGCGTATCCCCCACTTTACAGATGAGAAAACTGACAGACAGAAGGAAAGAAATAATGTTTCTACTTTCAAAGGCAACTTGCTAAGGGGGCTACGGACTTACGTAAAAGATAGTGAGTTCATTGACAAAGCCCTCACAATAACTACTTCTTTATGTCCCAAAGAACCTAAGAGCTAGATTTAATGCACTGTTGATAACGCAGCACCCGGTAGCTGGCTAGATTCTAACTGAATACAATTTTGGCCACTCGTAAAATAGGGTAAATATATCTTCAAGCTGTTCTGCTGATCTCCCTGACAAAAATTCATACATTTTCTTTGTTGTCTACCACCAAACCGTGCTCAGAATTTCCACATTCACACTGAAACAAAATTAGCCCCCAAACACAATAATAACAATGGAAAACATCGTCAGTTATTTCTTATTTTGGCTTCCTGCTCATTACGGATTGAATGAGTTAATACACATAAAGTGCTTAGAGCAGTGCTTGGGAGATGGTATCACTAAGCGTCAGCTATTATATCGATATTAATATTATTATGTCATATGCTGATTGATGAAGATGAAAATAAGTGAGCTATTAAATATGCTTTGATATGTCCCACACTCCCCTTACCCAATTGCTCTCTCTTACGGCTGTGCCCAGTGTTTAGGAAAAAACTCAGTAAAAGTCAAGAGTTCTGCCATCAAGTCCCCTTTCTCCTTGGTATGGAACAGAAGGCATATATATATATATTTTTTTTAGGCGAGGCAACCCTTGGTTGACCTCACAGATCGCAAGGACCTTGTCAGCTTACAACCCCTTTTTTAATTTTACTTTTTACTCCTACAGCACCTGCTCTTCCCAGGTGGTCTCCCATCCAAGTACTAACCAGGCCCGACCCTGCTTGGCTTCCGAGATCAGAAGGGATCGGGCTTGTTCAGGGTGGCATGGCCACAGACCAGAAGGTATATTTCTGTTACCTGGCAGGTAACAGAACCTCAGCAGCCAGTGACACATTAGTGGGAAATAGCTTTTCTGGCAATCTCCTGATATCCGATAACGCCCTATGAGAATAGAGCATAGGTCACTCATGCGGGTGGATGGGATGGGAGCCCTGAGTGGCCTCTGCTGGACACCCGTCCTTGGCTCCTTGTTGCCCTTGGAGAGAGACTCACGTTTTAGGCCTTCTGGCTCCTGCACGCCGGCCTCTCCAGCCCCATTTGGAGCCTCTGTCCTTGTTCACCGTCTCCCTCTTTCCTGTCCCCGGTCATCGTCCAGGTCATTTCCTCTGTTTGGAGCTCTCTTTCCTCTGTCTCACATGGCCAGCGCCTGCTCCTTCTTCCTGTCTTGGCTCACATGACACCCTCCTCAGGGCTGACTTCTCAGGCCACCCTATCTTAAGCAGGTCCCCTGACCTATGCTCCGACACAGCCCCGGTGTGTTTCCTTCATGGCTCTTGATGTGAATTGGGGTTATTTTACTCTGTTGGTTATTGACTGGTTGAGTGTCTGTCTCTGTGACCTGACTGTGAGCTCCGTGAGTGCAGACACCATGTCTCTCCCTATTCACAGCTCTGTGTCCAGTGCCCAGCTGAGGGCCTGACTCTCAGCATTCCCTGAATCCCCTTCCATGAGGTTGGAGTGACGGAAAACCAAACAGATACACCAACAAAGCAAACCGACACTGAAAGAGAATTGGCCAGCTTAACTTTCTGATCAAGATAGCCAGTTATTTTGGTAGTGGTAGAACAGAGGGCAAACCGAGTCATCTAAGCTTCCATGTCACAGTTCTGCAGGGTGAGCCTCTGCCTTAGCATGGCAGACACAGGGGTGCTGTCTGAATGACCAGAAGAAGGAATTTTGGGTTTGAGGTCAAGTGCTCCTGAAAGAATTTCAGTCCCTTAGCCTTTATTTTATAAGCCAGAGTCACTGACAGTTTTTCATGTAAATGGAACCCACCCCTCCGATATTTGTATGTGAATTATGCTATGCCGCATTTTATTGCAGACAATGTTATATAATAGATGTAAGGATCTTTAATACGGTAGTAGCTGAAGCACAAGGAAGATAAGGCCTGTAGGATTGGCTCTGAATCTCAGTTTTCCTCATCTGTAAAATGGGGATAATCATATTTATAGCACAGCACGGGCTGGTTCTGAGGCTTCACTGAGATCATGAGTGAAAAAGAGACCTGTATTAGCATCTTTAATCTTGAAAACCATGCAGAGATCTGTATGGACATTCCCATTGTACAGGTGAGACAACTAGGCTCAGAGAAGTCAGGCAAAGGGGTGGAGCTGGGATTTGAACCCACACAGTGTCTGGGAGTTGAATGCAGAGCTGAACCCACACAGTGTCTGCCTTTGAATCTCTTGCCAGCCCAGGGTTCATATTGGGAGCCAAGGGGAAGAGTGGCCACAAGCAAAAAAGGAAGGCGTCGTTTTGCTAAAAATTCTGCAACCCAGAGACAGACCCTCTCCAGCAGGGTTCACAAAGCAGTGGAAGAAGGAAGGCCCAGACAACCCACTAAAGAGGACAAAATATTTGCAAATTATGTATCTGATAAAGGACTTCTTTCCAGAGTATGTAAAGAGCTCTTACAACTCAATAATAAAAAAAGAAGAACAACTCAATCAAAAGTGGGCAAAGAATCTGAATAGACCTTTCTCCAAACATGGTATACAAATGGCCAAGAAGCACATGAAACGATGCTCAGTTTCATTAGTCATTAGGGAAATGTAAATCATAAGAACAGACCCACCAGGATGGCTGGGACAAAAAAGACAGACCATGACAAGTGTTATTGAGAATGCAGAGAAACTAGAACCCTCATTTATTGCTGGTGGGAATGTAAAATGGCACAGCTGCTTTGGAAACAGCTCCCCCAAAAGGAAAACAGGGAATCACTATGTGACCCAGCAATTCTACTCCTAGGAATATGCCCAAGAAAATCGAAAACATATGTTCACAAACAACTTGTACATGAATGTTCATGGCAGTATTATTTATTTATTCATCCATCCATCTATCTATCTATCTATCTATCTATCTATCTATCTATCTATCTATCTATTTATTTAATAAATACCAGGCCCGACCCTGCTTAGCTTCCGAGATCAGACGGGATCGGGCTTGTTCAGGGTGGCATGGCCGTAAACAGCAGTATTATTTATAGTAGCCTATAAGAGCCGAAGAAATGGAATCAACCTAAATGTCCATCAACAAATGAGTGAAAAAGCCAAACGTGGTCTATCCACACAATGGAATATTATTCAGCCCTTAAAAAGAAGGAAGTGCTGATACGTGGTGCCACGTGGATGAACCTTGAAAACATTATGCCAAGTGAAAGAAGTGAAACGTGAAGGATCACATCACATATGATTCCATTTATATGAAATGTCCAGAATGGGTAAATTCATAGAGATAGAAAGTAGATTATGCCGCATTTTATTGCAGTGGTTGCCAGGGGCTGGGGGGCGGGGGATGGGGAGTGACTGCTAATGGGTATGAGATTTCTTTTTGGAATGATGAAAAGTTATTAGAATTAAATAGTGGTGATGATTATCCGACCTTGTGAATATACTAAAAATTACTCAGTTGGACATTCTTTTGTTTTATGTCATTTATTTTTTAAAGGAGCGAGAAGCAGTGACAGAGTTTTTTGCACCTTGAGGGTTCCAGGGGACCAGAGAAGTTGATGGGGTCTGGCAAGAGATGGTGGCAGGCTTAGAAGCAGCCTTGGTTGCACTAGTACCTGCTGGAAGCAGCAGCCAGGCTCTGCAGGTGTAACAGTTAGCAGATGAGACTTTTGTGTGAGCGTGTGAGAAACACCTCTTAGAAATATAGAATTTTGCGAGGGGTTGACCTAGCAGTGAAACCTGGGCTATTGTTTATTAATATAAGCCTCGTTGAAACTCACAAATGGTTAATACTTAGGGAAATTAAAATTGACCCTGCTTCTGTAGTGGCCGAATTAGCTTCGAGTAATTGTTCTAGTTGGGAATGAGGCTTGAAGTAAAAGTAATCCAAGAATTTGTGCTGAATGTGGGAACAGGTTGGCTTGACACCAGGGTAACGTAGTGTTCTGTTAAGAGCTTTTGTGTGACCCCAACAGAGTAACAGAGCCCTAGCTTTCTATTTTGTGGCCTATTTCGGAACTCCTCCCTGGAGGAGTTAAATCCATTTTAAGTAGATGTACAAGTGTCAGAGCATATGTCTCTGGAACGTACCAACCTTATTCTACCCCAGGGCCTTTGCATGTCCTGGCTCTGCCTAGATCTTCCCATGGCTGGCTTCTTCTCATCCTTCATCACCCTTTTTAAAATAGAATCTCTTCACCGCCACCTGCCCCCACTAAGCCTCTCTCATACTTTTTTTCTCTTCACTGTGCGTATTACTCTCCGAAATGATCTTATGTGTGGTCTGTCTCTCCCCATTCGCATGGAAGTTCCTGGAGAGCTGGGATCTTAACTGTCTCATTTGACAGGCAGGGGGAGGTTGTGGGTGTCCTGTGCTGCTCATGGAGGATTGGGGAAGCCTGCCGAGTTGGGGGGCAGAGTGGATCCCGTTGGCTGTGGATCTGAAGCCACACTTCCCAGACGGCTCATCTGTTAGTTTCCTGTGTCTTATTTCTTAACTGGTTCAGAATTCTTGAGGGGATGAAGAGTGGTTAATTCGCTGACTCAACATGTAGGCTGCTTCCAGTCACTGAGATGCCCAAATGTTTGCTGTATAAAGCTGGCATTTATCTGTAGGGTCACCATAGCGTCTGGCACGTAGTAAGTGTTCAGAAATTGCTGAATGGTTGACTGTGTGTGGGAGAACCTGCTCCCTGCTTTCTACCCTTGAGAAACGGAGGCAGAAAGTTTCCCAGAGGCTGTGGCTCCTTCACTGAGGGGACCAGGCACTCTCGAGTCATGTTTCTTTGTATTGGCTTTAGCGCTCCTCCTTCATCTGAATTCCCCCTCCCAGCTTTTCTCTTTGAACTTCAGAGCGAACTGCCACCCGGCCAGCTTTCTACAATGGCGGCAGGAACCAAGGATGGCCATAAATGGAAGGGAAGGCTGGTGACCCGGGCTTTTTCTGTCGTTGGTCCCATAGATGTCTGCTTACCACATCCCTCACCCCCTCCATTTTCTTCTCATTGAAAACGGGCCTTGGATGTTGCCGCAATCCAGCACAGATGTGGGAGGGATTCTGGGGGCGGCTCACGGGATGTTTGAAGTGATGGAGACATTCTCTCTGGTGGCTGTCATTTCCTTCTGTTGGTAGATACTCCCTGAGGAGACAGAGTGGCTCAAGGGAAAATATTATGAGCCACCTGTCTTTCAAAAGCATGAAGAACTTACCTGAAGAGCATCAGGTCCCCGCGATGTGGTTGATAGAACAAAAACGTGAGCTTAACTATGGAAAACAGTGTGGAGGTTCCTCAAAAAATTAACAGTAGAGCTACCACATGATCCAGCAATCCCCTTCTGCATTTTACCCAAAGGAAATGAAAACAGATCTCGAAGAGATACATGCACTCTTGTGTTTACTGCAGCATCATTCACAATAGCCAAGATAGGGATGCCACAGTGGATGAATGGATAAAGAAGATATGATCACACACAAACATACACGATGGAATATTATTTAGCCACCGGAAAGAAGAAAGTTCTACCATTTGTGACGACATGGATGGACCTTGAAGACATTATGCTAAGTGAGGTAAGTCTGACAGAGAAAGGCAAATATTGTATGACATCACTTATATGTGGAATCTAAAAGAGCCAGAGTCATAAAAACAGAGCAGAGAGGTGGTTACAGAGGCTGGGGAATGGAGGAATTGGGGAGATGGCATTTAGGGACCCAAACTTGCAACCAGGAGGTAAATAAGTCCTGAGATCTAATGCACAATATAGTGATTATGGACAACAATACTATATTCTAAACATCAAACTTCTAAACATCAAAGATCTGACAGACTACACCTTAATTGTTCCCATCACGAAAAAGAAACGATAGTGTGATGTGACAGAGATGGTAGCTAAGGCTACAGTGCAGTCACATCGCAGTATATAAATGTAGCAAATCAACATGTTGTGTGCCTTAAACGTACACAAAATCACACGTCAACTTTATTTCAATTAAAAAAAAACAAAACACAGTGGACTTAATATTAGTGGACGTGAACTTCTGCTGAGGTAAAAACCCAGTAACATTGGAACCGAAACGACAAAACTTCTGACATTTTCCAAGCGTTTACTCGGCGGCGGGAACCGTACTGAACTGTCATTTCTCTGTCCTTACAGATTTTTCAGGACTAGAACAAAATGTCAGAATAAAACAGCATTTGTTTTGAGTGGACTGTAGAGCTGACCATTTCTTCTCGGTAAGAACGTGAAGTAGATCAAAAAATCACCCTTCGAGATGGAGAAGAATTCACTTATTTACCAACCCCTTCCTTCGTTCTGAAGATTTTTTCTTGTTATCATCTTTAGAAAAAAAATCCTTATTTCTGACTAGAAGTGTGGCCTAAACATTTATTATAGAAAATTGGAAAATATTAAAAATTTATAGTTAAATTTGAAGTTATAATGGCTAAGGTTTAGCAAGTACTTTGCATATATTATCCCTTTTAATTCACGTGACAACCCCTCGGAGGGTTCTTTCCAATTTATAGATAAGGAAACTGAGGCTTAGGTTAAGTTACTTCATCGATGTCATATAACAGAAAGCAGTGGAGCCAAGATTCAAACCCTGGTGGGCCTGATAATAGAATTTTGCTCTTAGCCTTTACATTGTAACTGTCCATAATCCTGCTACTTAGAGGAGACCATCGTAGACATTTCAGAACACTTCCTAGGCATTTTTCCTTCATGTATGTTCGTGCATGTGAATGCATGATTATGGGTATGTGGATACTTTTCACTGATAAAGAATGTAGACTCTCATTGCACATACAGCCTTATATTCTGTCTTTTGTCTCTCCTTGACCTTTACTTTAAACATTTCCCTGGATCATAAAAATTCTTCGAAAGCATGCGTTAATAGTTATGTAGTAGTCCGTGTTACAAATGGACATATTGTAACTTACTTAGTCGCTCTCCTATGTTGGAATCAATTTTTATATCCATTTGTAATTTTTAACATTTAGACCACAACAAGAATGACAACAATTAAGCAGTTACTCTGTGCCAAGCATCATGCTTCATGTTTATTAACTCATTTTATAATTCACTTAATAATTAATGCTGGGATGAACATCAAATATGTAATGTTATTCCTCTCCATTTAGTTAAGTTTTATTTTGAAATTTTAATCTCTTGGCAAAGCTTTCTTTGTATAGATCTTGCATATTTTCTAGGTTTATTCCTGGTATTTTAATTTTTGTTTGCCATTGTGAATATGCTGATAGTTTGATCTATTGAGTTGTCAATACTGAAATCCTAATTTTAGAACGTGTTCTCTTCAAAACACGTCTCTCTTTCAAAGCCGTGTTCATCTTTATCATCCCTTTATCTCTGGTACATACTTGGCCAGTGTAAAGTAGGTGAGGTTTTCTCTCTTTCTATCTCTGTGTCTCTCTTTTTGTCTCTCTCTCTATCTCTCTCTCTCTCACACACACACTGACACACCTGTGCAGGCTTACATCACTGCCTGAACATAGTCTGAAATACCCTGTCCAGGTGTGAGAAGTCCCTTTATACAGGTCAGTATTGTATTAGATCCCAAACTCCTAGATAGCAGGCTTCCTCAAAATAGCCTGATGGATGTGGGCACTTAATAAATATTTAGTAATCATGTCCAAGTTTTTAGGTGACTTCACAATTTCTCGTTTCGATTTCGCTTGCTCAGACTGGGCTCGCAGATCACAAGGTGTATTTTCCTCGCCATGACCATTCATTCATTCATGCTTGTCTGTCTCCTTCTTGGGCTTCTGGACCACTTCTCCCATAAATATCTTCAAGGACAGAGTGAGAATTGTCCTTTTACCTATCTATCATTAAAGCCAAGAAGCTAGAGAGGAATTCTGCCAGGCTTAATTGAGACTATTAGATGAGCTTCTTGTATCGATGGGGCAGGACTCTTAAAGGGGAACTTCCTGAACGTCACAGGGTGAGGTGTAATGGTCTGATTATCATGCTTCACGAGGCTAGACCGTGAACTCCATGGGGCCCAGGACTGTCATGTTTGATTTCGTCCACTGGTGTCACCTTTCTGAGCCCCGTTGCCTCATGGACAGATGGGACAACAGCTTTCTTGCATACCTTGCTGGGGTTTGCAAGGAACAAGTGATATCGCGTTCACGGAAAATGCTTTGAGAAATAAAAATGTGGACAAATGTGGTAACAACAACAACAACAACAACAACAATAATAGCAATGTCACACTATCAAAATTGTCCAGAACAAAGAACAAATGAAGTTATCAGAAGAGGGAGTTAAATATAAGAAGTCTCCTATTAGGGGAATAAGAGACATGATGCTATAAAGGGTAAAGGAAACAGAGGGACAAATTCCTGAATTTCACCCGTAGAAAAGAAAGAGAATGAGGGAGGAAGGACATCAGCAAAAGTCCAGCTAGAGAGACCCATTAAAAACTCCTATGTTGGAAGAAAAGGGGGCGAGATGGGTCTACGAGGCAAGAATATTAGGACGGAAGACCTTGCAATACCCCCATATCGACAATGGCTCAGGTCATTAAAAGTGAGAACCAATGTATCATTAAGAACAGTATTTCCCAAAGTGTGTTCTGTGGCACATTAGCCTTAGGATCAAGGGGTCCTGGGCCACATGCTTAGTGTGGTGCCACGCTGTTCCACTGAAGAGCCACAAGCACAGTGGTTGGCCAAAGGCTTCAAGAAACCCTAAAGGAAGCGAAACAGTCCACTTTTACTTAACTTAGCATTTGACTTCTCAGTCTCATCCCTCTATTCTCTACCCCCTTTTTGGTAAAACTTGACATCAGGCAGAACCAGTCGGTTTTGGAAAGTCTGGCTTAATTCTTGAACTTGCAGAACCGGAAGTTTTCAGGTATGTTCCGGTTCATGCTCTGAAGGCATCGTGCGTCTGGATGATCAGCTTCAAATTGAGGAATGTCCTGACCTGGACCAGCAAGTTGAGAACAGAGACCAGTTTCCAAATGTAGACCCCTCGGTCTGCAGCGCGAGGCTGTTGGCGAGCCCCAGACCAGCCAGGAAAATTATCCTTGGGAACTAGCCTTGGCTGACCTCTTAGTGACCTTGGCATTCGCCTGCATCTCCTGGATGTTTTCCAAAAAAGTTTTAGCAGAAATGCAGACACAGGAGGGAAGGGAAAGTAGGAGCAAACGTAGGCCTCTGTAACAATTCGTTCATTGATTCATTCATCAAACATTTGTTGCCTACTGACCATGTGCCTGGCATTGTGGAATCTCAAGGGAGCTCATAAATACAAATCAGTGCAAGGAAGTACAGGTGCTCCAAGAGAAATCTGTGCAGAATATAGTGGGGGTACAATGTAGAGTGAGGGAGAGAGAGCGATCAAGAGAGACTTCATGGAAGAGGTGATTTTCCAGCTGATCATTGAAAGAGAAATGAAATCTGCATTTTAACAAGATTTTCAAGTGGTTGAAGTTTGAGAAACACTGATCTAGGATGTGAGTCCTCTTTCTTGGCTTCCCCTTCATGATTATTCGAAGGTTTACTCTGAAGTCATCATTAAAATTCACACATTTTAAGCCAGAAATAGTTTCGCTTATTAATTAATGACAGACTCCACCTCAACCCTACCATGTTTTGCCAACTCATTTAATAGCTACTGTTTCGTTATCTGGGAAGTGTTTAATGACTTTGGGAGGGAGGTTCTGGCTGGACTTCTTTTTTCTTCTTTCTTTTTAATGGGAAGTTTCAAACGTATAAAAAAATAGAGTAACATAATGAATCCTCATGTTCCCATAACCCAGCTTCAACAACCATCTATTAGTGGCCAATCTTGTTTAATCCATATTTCCCATATAATGTTATGACAAAACCATTATATCATTTTCAGTGGTAAATTAAAATGGCATTTAAAATGTATTTTCTCTTATAGGACACAGAGATCAACATCTTGAAATAGATGTAGTCTGCACCTCTAATAACGTAGGACTAAAAGGACAGTAGTTTAAATTCTAGATTCCCAAATGCCATTCTCTGCCACATAGTGGAGAAACTTTTTAAAGTAGTTGACATGGCAAAGGCCGTTGTGGCGACATGCATATCTGTAAAATCTGTGGGTATCTATAAAAGAGTTTTCTAACAGTGAGACACTTCTGCTAGGGTGTTTGTCATCTGAGACCATCTTACTGTTCTTCAGGGCTTCAAGCACAGGAATTCATAAGAAAGAACTCGCAAGGGTCCATAACATCAACAACCCTTTTCTTAGCTGACAATTATGTGGAAAGAGCTAAAGAGGGTTGAGAGAAGTCACATTGAGAGACCCAATGAATGACAATATTTGGAGCTCCAACTTGTGACCAGTTAAGCATCTGGGTCAGCTGCCTGTGGCCAAACCTGTCATTTCCAAGTTCTGCCCTGCTCACTGAAAAAAAAAATCTCCCCTCTAAACCTAATTGAAGTCAACTGGAGACATAGTTCTGATAGATGAATAGCCTGGGTCAGATAGAAGAACACCCAGTTTGGTTTGTCTTTCATTCTGTAGGTATTTATTTTCTTTTTGACCACAGACCTGGTCTTCTAGTGCAGGTGTGGTCAGGTTTGGGGCAGGACTGTGGCTTCCTGTGCCAGCCCACAACCAGATAATAGATTTTGACAATGGCTTCAGACCAACCATGGATTAGTGGCTGCATCTTCTGCAGGTTTATGAGACCTGCTGCCTTGTTTTGAGGCGGATTTCTCTTTGCCTCTTTTCTGTATTGGATCCTTTTTTCTTTTGTGGATCCTACGTCTTTCTCTTTCTTGACTTACTCCCACAACCTCCCATAGCTTTCTGAGAGAAGGTGTATGGCAGGTAAATTTTTTTTTCTTAGATATTGAATATTTGAAATGTCTTCATTCTTTCTTTTCCCTTGAATGTTTGGATGGGTTTAGAATCAAAATTGTCAATAATTTTCCTTTAGGATTTTGAAGTCATTCTTTCACTACTGTTTACCTTTCAGCATAGCTGATGAGAATTCCAAAGCCATTATGGATCCATACGTGGCATATTTCTTCTTCTTGAAAGTTTGTAGGATCAGAGAGAGATTTTATCCTTAAATATCTGAAATTTCGCCATGATGCACACATGCTTTGATGCACATCTCATTTCAGTCACTTTATTGAGTATCGAGGGACTCTTTTAAGCTGGAAATGCATGTGTTCAGTTCTGGAAATTTTCTCTATATTATTTATTTGATCATTTCCTCTCTTTAATTTTTTTGGAACTTTCTGATTAGATATTGGATTTCTGGGAATGACACATTTTCTTGACGATTTCCATCTTTTTGAGGGAATATTTCCTTTTTTAATTTATTTTTATTGTGGTAACACATACATAACATAAAATTTACCATTTTAACCATTTTAAGTGTACAGTTCAGCAGCATTAAGTACATTCACGCTGTTGTGCAACCATCACCACCGTCCACCTCCAGAACTCTCCCCTCTTCCCAAACTCACTAACTCCCCATTCCCCCTTACTCCAGCCCCTGACAACCACCATTCTACTTTCTGTCTCTGCAAATTTGACTACTCTAGGTCCCTCGCGTAAGTGGAATCATACAATATTTGTCCCTTTGTGACTGGCTTATTTTGTGACTTGGCATAATATCTTCAAGGTTCATCTATGCTGTGGCACGTGTGAGAATTTCTTTTAAAAGCTGAGTAATATTCCGTTGTATGTACATGCCACATGTTATCCGTCCATCTATCAATGGATGTCTGAGCTGCTTCCATACTTTCCATCATTTTGATTTTAGTATCTTCCTTGAGGGTGCCTCAATTTTTACTTCTAATCCTTCCACCGTTTTTTTTTTTAAATATCTACCCTCATATTTTTAATTCCCAAGAGCTCTGTTTTGCTTCTCTGATTATTTTATTTTTTCCAACCTGTTCTTTTTTTGTGGACACCCATGGCTTCTTCTCTGAGGATGTTAATCGTGTATTCTTGAAGTTTTCTTCTACTTCTCATTATTTACTTACTTACACTTCATTTCTTTTGTAAACCACAGGTCTCTTAACTCAGAAGAATTTCTCAAATGTCTGATAATCTTTATCTGTCTCTTCATGTTTCGAAGCGAGACACTGAAAACCTTTTCAAGAGTTTTGCGGATAAGGATGGGGCTTGTCCATGGGTGAGCATCTAGAGTGAGGGATTCGGTGGCGATTTCATCCTTTCACTGGAGGACTCCTAAATGTTTGTATCCTTGGGTTTTTTTCCTTTTGGAAGGTCACATCCTTGGAGATGAATTCTCCGATCTTCTGCCTGGATACCAGGGTAAGGATGTCAAGTGGGGGAGGGAACTAGAGGCTTCCTTGTTCCACATGCAGACTTTCCATTCATCCCCTGTTTTCTGTGTGGCACCTTGACTTTACTCTCAGCTGGCCTAGTGTCCAGAGCTATTCTGTTCAGTCTCACCAGGGAGCAAACCTCTCATGGTCTATCAGGCTTGTTAAGGAAGTAGGTGCCTATGGCATGGGGTGGGAGATAATTTCGGGTGGTTTAGTGACTTCTTAAACAGACTGTCAAAGATCTCTTCTCCCTTCAGCCCTGCCTTTTATTCCTACCTTCAAAAGTGATATCTTCAGTTGGTATCTCTAATTTCCGAGCCTTTCTAGAATTTTGCAGGGCAAATTGACTTTTCGTTGCCTCCTTCTGCAGGATTTAGTTTCATTGTTATCAATTCTGTAAAGCTAGTCAAGGCTCAACTAGCCATTTTCCATCTTCTAATATTTTGTTACCGCTCTCATCTCTTTTCCTGTTTTGCTAATTTGTCCTTGGGTGTTTGTACGCTTCTAAATTCACTTACTGTCATTTTAAGTGGTTTCAGAAGGGAATGGAGAAAAACAGGTGTGTTCAATACTCTATGCTTAACCAAATAACCATGTTTATTTGAATGTGTTTCAGTATGGCATTAATATTTACCCTTCAGCAGCAACAGTTACATATTCCAGTGACATGTTTATTGGTCGTTGCTTTTACTCTTATCAAATTTGATAGTCTCAATAAAAACAGGGAAATTGCTACTGGAAAATGCAATGACCTGTATCCCTAAAATACACCCATCATCATCATCACCATCACCATCACCATCACCATCACCATCACCATCACCATCACCATCATCATCACCATCACCATCACCATCACCAACCATCACCACCACCACCACAATCATCATCATCATCATCATCAACATGTATTGAGTTCTAGTTGTGTTTTAGGCAATGAGATGAAACTATTTAACTGTTACCATTTATTCTTTTGAGCACTTAGTAGGTATTATCACAACCTATTTTACTGGGTTGTAAAACCAAGCCTCTGAAAGGTTGAGGAAGTTGCATGAAATCACAAACATAGCAAATAGCAGAAAATAGCCTGGCACATAATAGGTGCTCAATATATATGTGTTGCATGAACAAATATCCTTTCTCCAGGGTCAAAAGCCACATGGAAATTATGAGGTTCCTTTCAGATGGAATAAACAGAGATAACCGGGGATGCACCCAGGAAACCTGGGAGCATGATGAGTGAGGCCCGAAAGCTAGCCTGGGCTCCACTTTCCCAGCTGTGTGCCCTGGTGCAGGGCTGCATCTGCGTGGAGGAAGGGGTGCCATTTTCAATCTCACATGCACATGTAGTATGGACTAGCAGTGGCCCAGTCTGGGGAGAAATTCTTGAGATAGGTCTCTGGACATTAAGGACAGATTAAGTGCCCTTTCAACAAATAGACTCTCAATATATGGAGAAGCAAAGACTTTTGTGTCTCTGCCACTGGCAATGCTTGCCCCACCAACATTCCGAATCAACAAGCCATGTTTTACCGATTCTCACCTGCAACCCACTGCCTCACAACCTCCAGGACTGGGGTGGTGGAAAGATCACAGATACTCATAGCTCGAGGAACGCTCTTCTCAAATATGTAATTTTCAAAGTAGTTTTATCATTCCCTAGCACTTACTCCAACATTGTAATTTTATAGAAAGCTTTCCGGGCTTGGTTTAATAAATAAAGATATCGATGGTTTTGAGATTGCTGGCTCTTTTTACTTTCTGGAAACTACTTATTTTGAGCCTTGTCAATATTTTCCATATGTCTATGTTTCTGTCAGTTTGCATTATCTGTCTTGATGCTGGGATGCTCTTGATGATTGGGGCAGGTCAGTTCTTTATTAGGGGACAGTCCCTAGCATCGTAGGACATTAGAACTCTTGGTCCTTTCTAACAAATGCCAGGAGTGCCCCCAATCATTGAGACACCACGGATGTTCCCCTCACATTTCCAAATGTCTCCCTGGGGGAATGGAACCACTCCCAGCATTGGTGTGGCCGAATTGATCACAAATTACAGATAAGTGAGATTCGAAAGGAGCCGGGATAGAACATTGCAAGACACCCTAGGGAAAGCACACACCTGGCAGAGTTGGTCAGCCACCTTCCTCCTGCACAGCCTTCCTCTTCCTCTTGGTTCTTTGGACTTTAGAGTCTTTATCAGAGAACTCGTCGAGCCCAGTTCTGTACTATTTCAATGAAAAAACATTTCCAGTACCTTAAAGGGAATGCAATGGGGAGGGTGTAGGAAGCTCTTTTTAAAATTTGGGCTTCACTTCTTGGATGTTATTTTCATGTGACCTAAGGTGTTTCCAGGCTCCAAATCTATCCACCAGTCTGACAATTATTGCAGGTACCTAGCACAACGTCGTGGGTTGTGGGGTGGTGGCTTTTATTTTGTTTCATCCTTATAACAGTTTTGCTCAACTTAAAACACTTGCCACATTCCCATTTTCTAGATGAAGAAACCGAGGCTTTAAAAAGGTATGAAACTTGACCAGAGTCAACTTTCCGATTCCAGGGTCTTTGTCTGGCAATGGGATGGTCTCTTGCTATCGAACTATTGAAAAAGGCTTGGAGGAGGGAATGGGGATGAGATGTGGGGGGTAGGTCATAAAAAGAGGTTTCTATTCAAAGCAGGTACAAATCTTAACCTCCGGGACACAACCAGTGGCATCGTTAGTATTTAACCTGTCTCCACCAGCTGGAGCATTAGTTCATCACAGATCAACGAGGAGGAAAAGGCTTTGCAGGCAATTTTCTGTTGGCACTGGAAAAGGACTGACTTGGCTGCTGTCATTAACAAATCAACACAGAACGTGGCCACCAACGCTAGCCAGAGAGTCTGATTCTGCCTTCCAGCCCTGCTACAAAAAACCCAAGACCGGAAATCTTGAGAGAGGAAGGAAAAAAGGAAACTGGCTAGTCGGTCCTAAGAAACCCAGTAAGGTGACTTCCGGGGCTCCAGTGTTTGGGGAAAGCAGACACTGCGGACCGTCAACGCCGTTCATTCATTCACACATGCATTCATTTCATTACGTTTACTGAGCATCTGCCGCCTGACAGATTCTATTCTAGGTGAAGTTAAACAACAGACTGTTTGATTTTAAACAGCAATCGGAGAAGGCCCCAGGAAGTGACTTTTGATTTACCAATACCTTGCTGGGCACTGTTTCAAGCGTTTTAAAATTATTATCTCATTAATACAAGCACCCCAAGAAAAACAGCTATGATTACTTCCATTTTTACAAAGAGACTGGGGTTAAGAGAGATGTAGTGATTTCAGAGATCTTACAGCTGGCCCGTGGTGGAACTGGGGTTTGAACCCACGCAGTCGAAACTTCAACGGCTGCACGCGTGGATGTTTGGTGTAGATAGCCTACAAACAGGGCTTAGGAAAGGGCAAGTTGCGGGTGCAAACGAGTTCTCCGTGCGTACTCACGAAGAGAACACGGTGCCACCCACGGACAAGTGTGGGCGGACTTGCATGGGGGAGCGGGCAGCGTCTCTCGATCTTCTCTGAGCTGCATCTGGACTCACCCCGTCTGTGGCTGGGGAGTTCCGTTGCCCAGCTGCAGAGGAGGTGGGCCGGTGGGGGAGGGAGCTCACTGCCAGGGTTGCCCCGGGACAGTGCCAGTCCGAAGCTCACCCCGCAGCCACCCCCGGGCCAGCTGCTCCAGTCAATAAGGCGAGGAGCTCGCGGGTGCTCGTCGCCCTCCTGGTGAGGTTCGCCCTCTCGGCTGAGGAGGGCCGCGGAGACGAGCCCCGAAAGAGCGGACTCGAGGCCTCCGCCGTCTCGACTCCCGGAGACCCGCACGCAAACAGCGCGCGGAGTTCCCCAAGCATTCCCGCGAGCGCCGCGGGCGCAGGACGGAGCCGTGGAGGGGTGTTTGGGAGCGCTCGGGGCGTGCGCAGCGCACGAGGGAGATCTACAACGTGCTGGGGTAGGAAGAGTAACAGAGAGGCGAGCGCGCGCGCCCAAGAGAGGCCTGGAGAGGGAGCCGGCACGCAGGAAAGAGGGCCGGGGGGTGCCCGAGGGAACCGCAGAGAGGGCGCTGGCGTAAAAGAAGCGAGAAAGAACTGTTGCCCCAGAGAGGGCGTGCCAAAGTGCGGAACCAGGGGTCAAGGAGAGGGTGTCGGGAGTCGCTTAGGGACTCTCAGACAGTGGCCAAAGCGGCTCCCTGGGCGCAGCCAAAGTACCGTAGGCTACGAGAGAGCCCTGCGTGCGGGAGAGCGCGAGCGCCGGGCGCGGCCGGCGGGGCGCGGAGCGCCTGCGCGCGCCCGGAAACGCAGCGTGCCGTTGCCTGTCCAGATGGCGCGCTTTGAGGGTCCAGAAAAGCGGGTTGAGGAGAACCCCAGGAGTGCCGAGGAATGTCGGAGGCAGGGAGAGAAGCCGCAAAGTCGACGGCAGAACTTTGCCCGGCTGGAGAGAGAGCGCAGCCTGGGGGCTGGAAGGAAGCGGGAAGCCCGCCCGGGGAGGCTTGGTCGGGGCTCTGAGCGCCACAAGGAGCGCAGAGGAGGCGGAGCTGGTGGAGGGAAGTTTCGAGAGCCTGAGAAAGGTGAGGAGGAGGAGGTGCAGAGGACGAGAAGAACCCTGGACGCGCAGGGCTGTGGGGAAGGGAGCCGTGTAGAGCGCGCTGGGTCTCCGGGAGGGGCGCCACGCCACCCACTGTCCCAACCCCTTGTCCCCCTCCTGGTCCTAACCCACTCACCATGATGGAGAAGACGAAAGCCACGATGTTGATGGGGTACGCGGGGCAAAAACACGAGACGATGGCGAGCCACAGGTAGTTCTTGGGCATGGGCACGTCCTCCTCGGTCTTGTCATCTTCGGTGTTGGCCTCGGGACTGCTGTCCAAAGCCCTCTTGAAGTCCGGGCTGGGGGTGTACTGAGACATGGGCGAGGCCTTGGCGGCGCGGGGACAGCAGAGGAGCGCACGGTTGGCGCGGTCTGGGACTCTGGCCCCCGGCTCCTGGCGAGGCTCTGAAAAGCCGGCGGAGCGAGGCTCAAGGGAGACGTGACCTCACCCCTCCTGCGTCCTCCGCTGGCAGCCGCCGGGGCTCAGGGACCTGGGCCAAGAGCCTCTGCACAAGAGGGAGGGAGGGAGCAAGGCAGTAAGGGGAGGTGGCAGGCGGGGAGAGGGAGCGCGCCCGCCTGAGAAACGGGGGAATGGCACTCGACGGACACACCCAAAGACCTGACAGACGCAGACTCACTCAGAAGTCCGGAATAAAAGTTTTAGGGAGGAGGGAGAAGAGGAGCTTCAGGGAAGCGGGCAGCAAAGCTCCTTCAAATTGCAAACTGGCCAGCCCGTGGGCTGAAGATGACCAGCCTATTTTTTTTTTTTTTAAAGCAGCTGAATTCGAATGCATTTAGACGGAACAGGAGGTCACCCAAATCTATCCAGTTGGCCACAGAGTTCCTATTTCCTCTTGACTTCAATAATTTACATTATTGTCTGGCCCCCTGAGGCACTTAATTTGCTTCCCCTGCCCCAATGCCTTCTTCCGCTCAGATCTTGAACAGTGAGCCTCAGTAATTTCTCTTCCCCCGAAGGTGGGCAGGGAGCAAGGGGCCCAGCTTTGGGTCCAGCCCTTTCCACGCTGCTCTTGGATTTCTGGAGACTGGAGTCCAGGATAGCCCGGCAGTGGGCACCTCCCAGCCAGGATCCGCCCTGGTGCCCTCCATATTTTCTCAAGTGTGGAAACAGGGACTTGTGGAAACAGTTCTCTCCGCTTTTCCAGCTACAGGGCCCCTGGAAAGAGAAGCAGGTAGATCTGGCTGGTGTAGACAACCCAGGTGGATAATTGGGAGAAGAGAGAGGGATCCACTTTGGGCACCAGGGTTGAGGATACCAGTTACAACAATATCTCAGTAATTCATGAAAACGGTTAGGGACCAGAACCGAGGCTCTGAACCCAGACGGCTGGGAAATCGTCTCATCTGAGTTGAGTGACCTCAAGAACGACCCTTCACCTTGCTGAGTTCCAATTTTTCCATCTGAAAAAAGTGGAATAATAAGTCTCTGCCTCATAGGGACCTTGTGAAGGTTCTATGAGATTGCATGTGAAGGCAGGTGAATCTAAGTGCTCAATAAATGTTAGCTATTTTCGGACATTAATTCCACCCCCAAATAGTCGTTATACAGTATGGGAGATGCAATATCCATTGTTGCAAATATTTCACCCCAAATCCAGATATGTTGAGTTGGCAGAGCCACAAGGAAATGCAAATAATTTTATGATGCCCGGTCTTAAAAACAGTTGCTCACATCATCACTCGAAAGTATTAATCATCCACTTGGCTTTCTCCGAACATGAACTGATTGTCTGGGGTGTTTTCACCTATCTCATGGGACCATATTTGTTTCGTTATCTGCCTCCCTCGCTGGACTGTAACTCCTTGAGAGAGGGGACTGTCTTGCTCATCTTTGAGTCACCCCTCGGCACAGTGCCTGGTACGAAGTATGTGTTTAGTACAGCTCATTGGGTGAATACATAAAGATGAAATAATACCTCGTCGGCCATGTTTTCTCCCTCATTTTGGTTGGTTAATCAAGTGGGAATAAACCCAAAATTAGATTAATTGACTGAGTTCTCTATCAAGCCTTTGCATTGGCTGTTGCCTCTGCCTGGACTGTCACATGGCTGCTGTTATATCTCAGCTGGCAACAGAAATGTCACTTCCTCAGAGAGAGATCTTCTCTTTAGATTGATCTGGTGTAGGTCGCCATAATTATTCTTTATTTTACCAGCTTTTTCTGTGGCATGTATCACTATTGAGCTTTGTATACTTGTTCGCTGACTGTTCTTTCTCTAGACTGCAACTTGTTCAGAGTTGTAGCCCCAGTACTTAAAATTATCCCGGCACACAGTAGGAATGCAAAAAATATTTCTTGAATGAATGGATCAGAAGTATCTGAGAGTACTGAAAAAATGACTTCCAGATCTGGATCAAGAATTAGATACAGTTACCCACGGGGGTAGCCCAGAAATCTGTATTCTAAATGCCTGAGGAATCTATATTTTTAGAACACTCCCCAGTGGCTTGGATGCAATTGAACATTTTCTCCAATCCCAATACTGTCTCTAGTTATTAAGACATAGTTTTGGAGCTTTCGTTTGGGGATTCCCTCTGGTGCCTCATACTCAGCATGTCAAAGGTGAAAGCTTCTTTCCCAGGAACCTACTTCTTCAGGCTCAGCCCATGGCTCCTGGGTCCTTCCCACCTCTCCAGCTTTCCCTCCTGCCAGTCCTCTCCTCCCATTATGCTCCAGTACTGAGGCCTTCCCCCACTGCCTTCCTCAAACTTCCCCCACCTCCTTCCTCAAATACACCTAGCTTTTTTATTTTTCCCCACACTAGGTTTTTACACCGGATGTTCCTTCTTCCTGTAAGGCTTCCCTTCCTATCTTCCTTCTCGTCTTCCGGGACCCACCACCTCACATATCACCTCCTGAGAGAGTCCTTCCCCGACCAAAATAAAGTAACCTCCATCCTCTTCTTCTCCATCCCATTATTCTGTACGTTTCTCTCATCGCAGTTATCACAACCAGAAATTGAGTGAGTTATTTATTCATTTGTTTATTTACTTACTTACTTACTATTGTCTGTCTTCCCCACTAGAAGATAAACTCACAAGAGGGAGATTTTTTTTTTTTCCTGTTCGGTTCACTGTGGTGTCCTTTATGCTTGGAACAGTTCCTGGCCCTTAGTAGGTGCTCAATAGATAATCTACACATCGATAAACTGCATTTAGTCATCCCGATTAGGAAGTTAGGGGCATTATTCTTCTCTTAAGCCGTTTCCTGAACAATCTATCAAACCCTATTTATTTCTCAAACATGACTCTTTATCCTCTTTCTCCCATCCCCACGGCCAGTGTTCCAATTATAACTCTTATCAACAAAGAGAAAGCTCATTGGGTGCTGTCTGCGCCATATTGATGATCTGAGGCTGGTGAGTTTAGCTGGCTAAGCCCAAGGTTTAGGTAGCAAATGGAATTTTGCTGTTTCAAGGTCATGATCCAACCCACTTGTGTCATCCAGGGAAGTACATAAGAAAGAGCTCTTGACTCAGCAGAGCCCATCTCCTCTGCCAGGAAAACAACTGTTCAACACTGGTCTAATACCTAATGTTTGTCGAGTACCTACCGTGTGCTCTCAGTGCATTCCTTAGATGCATTATCTCAGTTAATTTCTACAGCAGCATTTGTGAGGTAGGTGGAGACGCTTCCTTTTTACAAATGAGGAAACCCAGGACCAGAGAGGGAAAGGGTCTTCTGTAAGGTCTTTTACACAAGAAAGTGGAGGTACTAAGATTTCAACCAGGTCTAAATGCTTGTTTAGCTAGCGGGTCCAAGCAAGAGAGTTAGATGGACATCTCTGAAGTTTGCTGGAGTTATTATATTCTGCTCAAAGAAGATAGATTAATAGTTTGTTGACTGGTCTAAAATGTAGCAGTGAAATTGCAATCACTTGCAATATTTACAATTAAATGGGAAAGAAAGTGCCCACACCAGAAAGTGTAATGTATATGGTGTGATTCTTGAAGGATGCATTAGGCCACTCAGTAGGGGCTTCCAGCTCTAATTTCCTGAGCTTCACTAATTTTCTCTTGAGAGGTCAGTTTATTGCTCTTGAAAAAAACCCCAAATGGCTGATTGCTTTAATAATGTGGCAGTACCTTCCCTCTTTAAAATGAGAAGAGAAAGTGACTTCCTAATAGCCAGTCCAAGAGAAGGAAAAGGCTTATTATTGTACCTTTCTGAATCCTGATGTAGCAACTAATCATTTTTGACCTTTGCAAAAACGTTTTATTTCCAAATGTAAAAGGAATATATCTTCATTCATTCATTTACGCTTTGAAGAAAAATATAAATAAGAAGAAATATCACTGAGATTCTACCATCCAGTGGTAACCACTACAACAATTAGGGGTTATTTCCTTCCAGTTCTTTCTATATGTATATACTTCTTTTCAGTACAATGAGTTTTGTTCCCTGCTTTTCTCATCCAATGTTATATGACTAGTCACATTCTTTGAAGGTATTTTCATAGTCTGCATAATTTCCCATTGATTAGATGAATTATTATTTATGTAACCATTCTCTGATCGTTAGGTATTTAGATTTGTTTTTCCCCCGTGGGTTTTTGTTGTTATTATGTAAAATGCTGTCATGGACATCTTTTGCACTCAGTTATCTGCATTTTGTGATCATTTCTTTGTGACTCATCTTAGAGAGTAGATGTGTGTGTCTTTGAAATGGCAGAGAAAACTCAGATTGGCATTGGCTGGTTGAGAAGTTGTATTATAAGATATGTCCCAAAGGTAAAATTAAAATTTAGGCCAAGGAAACAGTCACAGATTCAGTGGAGTACAGAAACGAGATGATTCATATAAGATGAAATGAGATGGATTCAAAGAACAACCTTCTAATGCCACGTGGATCCTCCAATCTATGATCTTCAATGGGGAGATGTCAAATCTCTGAGCATGTGCTGGAAATCTATGCTTTTCAATCTTAGCTATGTCTAGGATTCCAAATAGGAGGGAGGGAGAGAGGAAGGGAGGGAGGGAGCCAGAGGGAGAGAGAGAGAGCACGTGAGGGAGGGGGTAGGGAAGATATTGAGATTCTGCTGATCTGTGAAAATGCAAGAGAAAGATTTTAGATATTTAGAAATGGTAAGAGGTCGAGTTCATCTGCTGCCAAATTTCGCATTAGTCTCAAGTACCAGCCTTTAGCAGTCATAGCGTAACTGCTGTGGTCTCAGGGGTTTGCTACAAAAGAACACTATCTTTTCGGCTAATATTATTAGAAAACCTTTTACCCTTCCAGTTTGTAACAACTTTGATCTTCTCACAAGAGTGGGGGGAATGCAAAACTGAGGAGAGGAAGTATGAGGGGAAACAGATTCTGCATTGTAAAAGTTTAAAGCCATGCCATTTAATAAAACCACTTCAGGATAGAGGGACAGAAAACACAAACCCTCTCAGACTCAAAATGCAATCCTTTTCCCTTTTGTCTTCTATTTTCCAGAAAAGAACAGTATCCATGCCATCATTTTTCTTGCCGATTAGGTGAGATATATATATATATATAT
>NW_006433949.1:5331625-5345343 GCF_000325575.1 Pteropus alecto | reverse complement strand
ATATTGATAATATATAACAATTGATAATCTAATAATGATGATGCTGTGTTTTGGACTATACCCTGCAACTCATAGATGAAACACTTATAATATTTAGCAAATATTATAACAGTGATCATAGAAATCAGAAAGAAGTCATTCATAGCCCAATATAAGAGCCATTGACATGTCCCATGCTCCCTTCCAGTCCTATGTATACTCAGGTACTTTTTAACATACTTACAAGGAAACTATATGCACAATTTTGTATCTTGATTTTTTTAAAACTTAATGCTCTATACTAAACCCTTCCCACATATGTGATCCTCTGCTGAATCATTTTCGATGGCTTTAATAATTTTACAATAATTTAACTTTTTTTCTCTTGTTGGATAATTTTGGAGCCGTCATCTTTGGTGTTAAAAATAGAGAAGAAGGGAATTTTAGAGTTGTTCACAAACCCTATGCCCTTTTTTTTCTTCTTGCCACCCTCCTGAGGAAAGCCCAGGCCTCACTGGATGAAATGGAGACATTCAAAGCGGATCTTCCCTAGCTGGTGGTACTGGAGGTCCCCGAATCTGTCATCTTCATGAAAGTCTCCTGAAGCAGACTCGTTTCCAAAGAAGCTGAACTGCAAACCACTTAGGATCTGAAAGGCTGAAGCTTGATGGCTGGAATCGCAGCCTAGAGTAATGGGTAATGGAGATGAGAGATGGGTAGGTTTGGGCTAGATAGAGTGTTAGGAAGACCGAAATGGAGTAGATTAGAATTGCATCTACATCTGGACTATAGAGGGAGTCCACAGGTTAGTTTGTTGTTTGAGGCGTGGCATTTGGACCAGATGCTTTGGTCTTGTTAACCTGTATCACTCTATTAAGTCTTCTTATTCATTCAAAAGTATTTATTGAAGAACTTACCATGTGTCAGGCACTATTTTGGGTGCTGGAGATAAGTGGCAAACAAAAGAGCCTTAATCCCTACTCTTATGGACAAATAAGTTATAATCTGCGATGAAGGAAATAAAACAGGATATTGTGATAGTGACTTGGGAGAGTGGGACACTTTAGATGAGGTGGTCAGAAGGGATGCTAGATATATTCTGTTGAACTCTAGAGCCATTCTTCACCTTTCTCCATCCACCCCGTCCTCTGACCTGGCAGACTGTCTTGAGTGTCCTCCTTCCGGGCCCAGCAAACAATGGCTGTTTTTGTAAATAAACTTTCATTGGAACACAGCCACACTCATTCGTGTGTGTATTTCCTGTGGCTTTTCTCATACGATGATGTCAGAGTAGAATAGTCGTGACAGAGATTGTCTGGCCCCAAAGTTGAAAATACTTCCTCTCTGGCCCTTGACAAAAAAATTTTGCTCACTGCTGCTCTGTGTCTATAGGCTTCCCTGCCCTCTGGTTTCTAATGGGTTTGGCCAACAGGGATTCCTAGCAGAACAGAAGAGGAAGGAGAGTCACGTCAGGGTGTTTTCCTCCCAGCCCCGCTCTGTGCTGAGTTGCCTTGAGCTGGTGAATCACTGGTTTGAAGGTCACAGCTCTTCTAGGACCGCCCTCTTCATGAAACTCTCCCCTTTGGGTTCCAGAGAGCCCCCTTCCCTCTCCCCTTTAGGCCTGAGAGTGAAACCAGCCCCTCTGCTCCTCCTGGGGTTCTGCGTTGTCTCTTGTGCTTCCCCACACCTCTGTAAATAGTCATTCAGTGGAGAGCATGCTTTTTCCCTCTTTTCTGGCTGGTTTTGCATTTTGGTTCTCTGAAGCCTCTTCTCTCTGCCCTCTTGTCTTTTTAAAAGCCTCTGAGCTCCTGTACCATATTCCACTGGTTGGAATGACGACAGACACTTTGCCCACAGCACCGACTTTCCCCGCAGAGGTTGCACACCTGTCATCTGTTCTTCCAAGGGGGTAGGCCCAAATCACTTTCCTTCCTAACTGCTTTTTTTTGCCATTATTTGTATACGGTCAAATTTGTACAATTTGTACATTTTGTTCTCTATCATATAGAGAAATTCTTTTTGGCTTTGTCCAAAGGTTAAACTGACACTGTCAACTGATAGTTTCAAAAGTGTTACATGCATATCCTTTACCGCAGAGTCAAGTTGTGATTGGATTTATAGAGGACTTAATCTTGTGTCATTTACAGTTTGGAGGAGGGGACATTAGCAGGGGACAGGACATCTCATATTGTAACCATATAGCTGTTATTACTTTTATTATATGCCACCCCATTTCATTGAGTTCATCTAGATTCCGTGTCAATATATTAGATAATTTATCTGTTTTTTAGAGCTCTCTGACTTCCCGTTCGGATTTGGGCCATTTGTTTTCATGCCCACTGCACAGCTGTCATCCTGGGATTTGCTTTTATTGCACTCCTGTCTTAATTGCTGTAGCTCGATAAGAACTCTTTATGTTTGATAGGACAAATCCAACCACCTTGCTTTTTTCCTTCAAAATTCTCTTTAGCTATTCTTGGTCTTTTGTTCTTCCTTGTGAAACATGTTTTTTGATCTGAAGTGTGGAGTTCTGAGTTGATCATCTCCTCAGTTCATTTTATGTATTATTATTGGCCAAGTCAAGGCTCTGCCCTTGGTTTTTTTTCTAGCACAGTTTTATTTATTAGTGACTGTTAATGGCTTATAATCAATTCCTAGTCCGTTAGCTATACAAATAAGATCAATCTATAAATTAAGGTTAATTAATTGTTTAAAGGTTCATCCTTTCTTAAGAAGTATCTGCCCTATGGTTTTCTTTTTGTCTTTATAGAAATAGACAGTTAGTTGCTTGTATTTACATTGTACAATTCAATGAGTTTTTTTCAATTATAGTTGGCATACAATCACATACAAGTTTCACTTGTACGGCATAGTGATCAGAGATCCATATAACTCGCAAAGTGATCACCCAAAAAATCTAATACCCCTCTTCCCCCTTACGTATTTATTACAACATTATTAACCATCTTCCTCATGCCACACTCTACATCTCCATGTCTATTCTGCAACTATCCCTTTGCTGTTTTTCATCCCACCAACCTCCCTCCCATCTAATATCCCTCTAAACATTCTCTGCATCTATGAGTTTATTGTCCATTTTTTGTTGTTGTTGATTTTGTTCTTTAGATTCCACGTGTACGTGAAATTATGTGATATTTGTCTTTCTCTATCTGACTCATTTCATTCAGCACAATACCTTCTAGATCCATCCAGGCAATATCTTTTTCCATCCTCTTTGAGTCTGTGTGTGTCTGTTAATCTGAAGTGAGTCTCTTGTAGGCAGCATAGGTAGGGATCTTGTTTTCTTCTCCATTCAGCCGCTCTATCTTTTGGTTGGAGCCCTTAATTCTTTTCTATTTGAGGTACTTGTTCATAGGAATGTAGTTATTACCATTCTTTATTCCTATTTTTGATACATGTTTTTTTCTTCTTCAAGAAGTCCCTCCAACATTTCCTGTAATACTGGCTTTGTGGTGATAAATTCTCTTAGCTTATTTTTGTCTGGGAAGCTCTTTATCTGTCCTTCGACTCTAAATGATAGCTTTGCTGGGTAAAGTAATCGTGGTTGTAAATTCTGGATTTTTAGCACTTTGAATATTTTGTGCCAAGCCTTTCTGTTCTGTATAATTTCTTTTGAGAAGTCAGCTGCCGGGCTTATGGGTGCTCCCTTGTAGGTGACTAACTATTTTTTTCTTGATGCTTTTAAGATTCTCTCTTCGTATTTAACCTTTGGCATTTTAGTTATGGTGTGACTTGGGGTGGGCCTCTTTGGGTTCCTGGGGTTGTATGTCTGTTTCCCTTACCAGGTTAGAGAAGTTTTCCATCACTATTTCTTCAAATAACTCTTTAATATCTTGTTTTCCATCAGGTACCCCTATGATACGGATATTTTTACCTTTAATAGTGTCCCATAGGCTCCTTAAATTATTATTGTAATCTTGGCTTCTTTTTTCTTGCCATTCTGATCGAGTGTCCTTGGCTTTCCCATTCTCTATATAGGTCATTTGATCCTCTTCTTTATTCACTTTGTTTATTACATTTAATCTACTTCTTATCTCGGATAATGTGTTCTTTATTTCTGACTGGTTCCCTTTTATAATTTCCATTTCCATTTTTGTTTTTTTATCTCTTGGTTGAAGTTCTCACTAAATTCATCTACACTTCTCGTAAGTTCATTGAGCGTCTTTATAACCAGTGTTTTGGACTCTGCATCTGTTAGGTCGCTTGACTCCATTATTTCTGGATCTCTGTTATCTTCTCTCATATGGTTTCTGCTTCTTTGTCTTCCCATTTTGGCTGCCTTTCCATGTCTATTTCTATCTACTAAGCAAAGCTCCTAAGTCTCCTGGGCTTATTAGTGTGGTTTTGTGTAGTAGGTGTCCAGTGGTACAGTCCTGAGAGGAGTTCAGCTGCCGGCCAAGTTTAGCCCCGGCCTGTGCTCCTTCAGGGCCACCTGTAAAAATTCAGCAAGCAATCACAGATGCTGTGCTTATAGTTGCCTCAAGAGGCCACACCAGAAACCGAGGCCAGCTGGCTCCAGTGTGAGTCTAAGTGCTGCTCAGCAAGGAGCACCCGACTTGCTGAGGATCTACATGGATGTGGCTTGGGTGGGGCCCCAAGTTGGGGGAGGCGGAGTTTCATGGAATCCTTTGGGCAGAGCAACTTCTGTTATCCAATTTGATGAGGTCTCCGCTATGGTAGCGCTGAGTCTGTGCACTGGGAGTGGGGAGGGCTCAACAGGGAACAATGGATACCGCCAGCACTTCTGCCCAGGACAGAACCTTGCCTCCAGCCGTCACTCCAACAACTCAGTGTCCCCCTGTGAGTTCCTGGTGCCCCCTGCACAGCCGAACTGGCGCTGGTGCTCAGAGCGAGCAGGCCCGTCACCACGAAAGTCTGCTCTCTGATGCGGCCCTTTGAAGAGGCGTCTGCAGCTACCACTGCCTCAGCCTCCGTCCCACTCAGTCACTAGGGACTGGGTAGCCCCGTGTCCTTGTACCATTGCAGAGTGATTTCTTAGATTTCTCCCTAGTTGTACGATTTGTTCATCTAGATCCTAGGGTTGTTTTCCTTGCTGTTTATTTCTTGTTTCTATCACGACTTTGGTCACCGGAGCGATGAACAGAGCCTCTATCATCTACGCCATTTTTAGGTTCAGCTCTGCCCTTATTTTATTTGTTGATCCCCTCCATTATCATATTCTCACTCCCCTTCCATGTCTTGCTCACCTGCCCCTGACATAGGCACCCACTTAAATGTGTTTGATATATGTGCCTAGATACATGTGTATCCTTGAAAAATGGATATTGTTATTTTGTGTGTATAGTTGTTTAAATGATACAAACTATCATACAATAGATACCATTGTTTCTTACTGTTTACAAGCAACATCATGATTTTCAGATGTATTTATGCAGCTGTATGTACATCTACTTAATTGCTTTCAACTGTTGCATAGGATTCCAAAGCATGCATCTGTTAGAGTTTATGATTACATTTCATTCATTGACAGCTAGTGATCTTTAGCTTCCTACTACACGGTGTTGCAATACACATCCTCATACTATGGTTCTGTGCAAGAGTTTCCAGGGAAAGGGGCTGCTAGGTCCTAGAACACACATAGATTTACTTTGGCTGAAAGTGCCAGGTTATTCTCTAGAATGACTGTCCCCATTTACAGTCCCACCAGGAATGCATGGAGATGCATCCTGCTGCTATCTTATTTTCCAGTCTAATGGAAGTAAAGTGACATTTATTGTTTTAATTTGCATTTCTTTGATTACTAGTGAGATTTGGCATATCTTTATTTACTTGTCAGCTATTCAGGTGTCCCTATCTGCAAATTGTCAATATCCTTTTCTGATTTTTTTAAATTGGAATTTACATTTTGTTGTTGTTGTTGATTTAGAGTTTCTGTTATTTTGTAGGTGTTAATCCCTTGTCAGTTTTATGTGTTACAAGCACCTTCTCTCAGGCTACCGTCTACTCGTTGACTGTGTTTGTTTTTAAACAGGAATCCTTAATTTCAATGTACTCAAAACTACCAGTTTTCAACTTATGGTTTGAGATTTTGGATTTTATTTAATAACGCCTCCAATTAGAGGCCACAAAAATATTCTCTGACAATTTCTTATATTAGATTTCTGGTTTCACATTTGGCATTTAGGTTCTTAAGGAATATTTACAAGGAATACCTTTGTAAATGTCTCAGGTAGAGCTCCAACTTCATTTTTGTCCAAATAATGAGTTAGTTTCTCTAAATCATTTGTGATTATGGATTTCTTTGGTAGCCAGTTCCTATACAGTACTTCATGGTTTTTATTTCTCCGACCAGTGGTAAAAACTGGTAGGGTGAAGCTCCCTCATTGTTTTTATTTGCAAAATCGGCTTAGCCAATTCATAGTCACTTTTATTTTTTTTCTCTTCTTTCTTTTATTTTGTCATATTCACTTTTAAATAATTTCTTGAAACACAGACATATACATTTCATTAATGGGAAAAAATTATAATGTTTTCAAGTCTTCCCAAATTTATATATATTTATTTAGGACTTGTGAGTATTTCAATAATGTTTTATAATTTTCTTTATAAAGACATTCTATTCCTAGGTATGTTATGCTGTCTGAATAGGAGATATATATTTTTTTCCTATTACATTTTCTAACTGGTAGTTCTTGGAATACAGAAATGTTACTGATATTTGTATTTGTTATTATATGCAATAGCCTTGCTGAACTCTCTTGTTCTAATAGTTTATCTATAGATTCTCTTGTGTTTTATCTATAACCAATCACATTGGTTGTAGACTTCTCCTCTCTTATTGTTAAACATCACTTATTTTTGGAGTGGCTAAGATCTCAATTACAATTTCGATTATAACTAGCAAATATTTTTTTGTTCCTCACATTAATGGCAGTGCTTTCATAGTTTCACCAATAAATCTGTTTGTGGCAGATTTTTAAAGAAAATATTAATCAATTCTCTTTTCATGAAAGTTATTTTATTAGCACTTTAAAGTATAACTTTGCATGCGTATCATTAAAATTTGGCCAGAATAGACAGCAGTAAGCCTAGGTAATTCAGATTGTTGTCTTATAATTGCTCTAGTTTTCATTTGTTTTAATAGGTATACGTTATTGGGTTAAGAAAGTTTACATTAATATATTAATTTTTAAATCATTAATAAGTGTTATATGTTATTGAATGCCTTTCTTGTATGTATCTAGATGATGACTCTATTATTTCTTGACTGTTTCCTCATTTGCATTTTCTGTTCTCATTTTTGGGCTCTTTTATTGGGTGGACTTTGATTCTCCTGAATTGTACCTTTGTTGTCCCTAAGAGATTAGCTCTTATATCATTTTGCATCTTTTTTTCCTCCTCATGTTCTGGAAGATTTTCTCAAAAATTTTTCAGGATGTCCACCGAATCAGAATTTTTGGCAATAAAGTTTTAATTTCTAAGAGCTCCTTTCTATTTACTGATAGCTTCGGTATTATTAGATCCTATAATTACTCTTATTGATAATAATTATTATTTTAAAATGAATATCTTCTCAAATCTCTCTGAAGATACTAATTATAATTCTAAGTTTTCCTTTGTGCTTTCTCTCTTGATTGAAGGTCAGTTGTGCTGTTTGTTCGTCTTAGTTCTCAAATATCTGGGAAACTTTGGTCGTCCATTCGCATTTATAATGGAACTGATTAACTACTACTAGTAGTTACTGTGAGTTTCTTCCGTGTCGTGTGAGATCGTTTCCAGCAAGACCCCTCCCCTGAATGGGAGGCCATTATCTTGTATAACTTTCATAGTAACTATATTAGTTATCTGTTGCTGCAAAATAAATTATCCTCAAATTTAGCCGCTTAAAACAATTATGCATTGTCTTACTGGTCTGTATTATATTATAGTTTCTGTGGGTCAGGAATCTGGGCGCAGCTTAGGTAGGTACCTCTCACTCAGGGGGTCTCACAAGCCTGGGGCTGAAGTCATCTCAAAGCTTGACTTGGGGAGATTCGCTTCCAAGCTCATCCACAAGGCTGTTGGTTGGCCTCATATCCTCGCTGGCTATTGACATGGCAGCTTCTTTCTCCAGAATGAGAGGAAAGGAGAGGGGAGGGGTAGGGAGATCAATCCAGCAAAGACTGTCTTTTGCAGCCCAGTCTCAGAAGTTCCATCATTATCACTATAGGCTATTAGTGATAAGCAGACACGAGATCCAGCACATGCTCAGGGGGAGGGGATGATACAAGAGCATCAATGCCTGAAGGTGGAGATGACCAGGGGCCATACTGGAGGCTGCCTGCCATAATACCCTGGGTCCTATTACTAATTCTCAGTAAGGAACTGGGACTTCGCAAAGTTAAGTCACTTGCTCAACGCCCCACAGTCAGTGAATCCTAGAGTTAAGTCTGAGACCCAAAGGGATCTGCTTCCAAAGTTTGCCCTCTCAGTTTCTCATCCACCATCTTCCAAAGCATAGCTGCATCCCTCGTGGAATGTAAAATTATTTAGGGTGATACGGAGAGGCTCAGGTTGGTGCTAGCATGCCTTGAATCTCTCTAACCTTCATTAATCTCCCGTTTAACCAAGAGAGGGCTGGGCTCAGGCTCAAAGTCTTGGGAAGACAGTGGTATCTAGGTAGGCTTTCATGACACTTTAAACTGGTGTTTTCTTCCAGTTCTGGCAGCTAGGCGTGGCGACACTCAGTTATGGCAAAGATAATGAAGGAGATCTATGGATTACTCAGGCTAGGGACATACTGCGTCTATTCCGAAAAGAACCTTACAGATAATAACCCCATTCTCTTGGTTCAGTCTTCACCTTCATCTTATAGATGTGTAAAATGAAATCAAGATAGGGTAAGCGACTTCCCTAAAGGTGCACAGTCCATGCGATCACAGCCCAAGTTCCATAACTCTCAGGCCAATGTTTTCTTTTTCTCCTTTTACCTCTATTCCTTATCCGCTTGAAACACTTTCTTTTTACTCTCCCTCCTCCCACCCCATAATTTCCAGATCAGTTTCCTCTAATCAGAGTTGCTCAAGAACAGCACGGTTGAGGCAGGAGAATTGTTTGTTGTAGAGGAGCTGTCCTGTGCATTGGAGGATGTTTATCAGTGGCCCTGGCTTTGACCCACTGGGTGCCAGGAACACCCTCAGTCCCAGTTGTGACAACCCAAAATGCCTTCAGATATTGCTCAATGTCTTCTGGGTAGGTGCGGGGTAGGGCAGAGTCACTCTGGTTGAGCATTACCACTCTAAAGTAGTGTTTTTATGTATTTATTTTTATTTTTAATTTCTACAAGCTCTCTGGTGCTGCCGGTGATACTGGTTTGTGGACCACACATTGGATAACACTGCCTTCAACTATACAGCCTGATAAGGTAAGTAACCGTTTTTTTCCCCTCCATGTTTGGAGACTGTATATACCACAGATGTAATGCGAAAAAATAACACCTTATTGGGTTCAGTATTTGCTATAAATTAAATTAGATCTCCTAGGTGGAAGACGAGGATTCCAGCACTAGATTTTCAGAAGCCAATTATTCCTGTGGGGTAGGGAACCACACACAGTTTAGTTTCTACTTCCTCCACTTGGCAAATTAGACATCAACTGGATAAATGAAAAAGAGATGCTTATTCAAAATCAATCATTTCGTTGTTTATGTTATTTTAGGGAAAAAAAGTGTAATGAGCCTTCTCCACATATGTATTAGCAAGCTCAGTTTGAGAAAAGTTTGTGGATTGAGTGTAGTTGAAGCGAATGACTCCTAAAGGCATCGTTGCAGCCCTCACCAAGGCCAGGATGAGCTCAGAGACCTGCTAGGCAGTGGAATGACCATTTTTAATTGCTCAGAAGAGCTTCCTGGGAGGGCTGCACATTAGCGAGGGTTTGGAAGCAGCTCTGGGTATAAGCGGCGAGGGTTGTGATGCTGTCCTAAATGCCCTCAATTATACATGAAGGGGTGAGCTTTCTCTCACAGTCCAGTGAAAAAAGCTCTTCTTGGGCTCTTGGGGAATTTTCACGCATTAAGGATTGAATGGATCTTTCCTGAATCTCTTTGGCCGATGAAGATAGAACATGCTCTTGGTAAGAGAAAAACAATCTATGGCTTTTTAAGTAAGAGTGAAAGTGGGTTTTTAAAAATTGGTACCACAGTCCGTACAGCCCACGTGGGACCTTGCTCCTTCTTCTTTCTCTTTCTAGCCCCATCCGCTGCCTCCTCCCCCAAACCCCCTCCATCACTTTCTCTTCTTTCTGTCCCTTTGATCGTCTTGAGGGGTGGATATGATGAAACCTACATCCTTTCGTTTTATGATTTGCATTATGAGATAACTCTGTGTGCTTGTTTTCCTTCCAAAAATCAGAACAAGGCAGGACGGTTCCAGGAAATGGGATGCTGAATTGCTTATCAGCTGTAAGGGTTTTCAACTGTTTGCTCTTGGTTTACCATCTTAATGAACTATTTTAAAGTCTGCATTTCAGTAGTCTTAAGTAGATCCGTATTGTTGTGCAACTGATCTCCAGAACTTCCTCATCCTGCGAATCTGAAACGCTATACCCGTTAAACAAAGACTCTGCATTTCCCCCTCTCCCCCGCCCCTAGCAGCAGCCATTCTCCTGTCCGCTAGTATGAGTCTGACTACTCTAGGTGCTTTATATAAGTGAAATCATACAGCATTCATATTTTTGTGACTGGCTTATTTCACTTAAATATAACACCTTCAAGGTTTATATACGTTACAGTCTGTGTCAGAATTTCCTTCCTTTTGCAGGCTGAATAATATTCCTTCGTATGTATGGACCACATTTTGTTTATTCATTCATCCATCGGTGGACCCTTGGGTTGCTTCCACCTTTTGGCTGTTGTGACTGATGCTGCCATTAACGTGGGTGTCCAAATATCTCTTTGAGATCCTGCCTTCAGTTCTTTTCGGTATATCCCCAGAAGTTGAATTGCTGGATCACATGGTACTTCTATTTGGAATTTTTTGAAGAACTGCCATACTTTTTTCCATAGCAGCTGTACCATTTAATTCCCTACCATGCATAAATGTTCCAGTCTTTCCACATCCTCACCAATACTTGTTATTTTCGGTTTCTTTTGATAGTAGCCGTCCTAATGGGTGTGAGGTGATTGATCCCTTATTGTGGTCAATAGGTTTTTATCATGTCCCTGGCACTGTGCTAGTATAGCACAGTGAATGGGCTTGGAACCTGTGGCTATAAAATACATACAGATAACTAAATAAGGATGCACAATTGCTCCAAAGAAGAGATAGGGCTGGGGTGGAGGGCTCGACTAGATCCTGGAGGAGGGTCATCTCTTAAAGACGTGGTAGCTCATGCCCACGCATCCTCCTTGGATGGGGAACTTTTCACGCTGCTCCCTTAAGAGGCTTCTGGGGAGGTAACCTTTTGGCTGCTCTGTTTTCAGAGGCCCATGGGTCCTTTCTCAGCACACAGCAGCTTTTGGGACTGGAACTTGCCAAACATCTTCAAAGATCTTTAAAGAGCTCTTAATCTCGCAAACAGTTTTCCATCGATAAACGGCAGTGCTTCCTGCCCAGATGCCTGTTAAATTTGTCTCTCCCCTATTTGGCTATCTTAGCCAAATAGCCCCTTGTTGGGCAAGATGCTCTGGTGACGCAAGGCCATCTGGTTTTCCGTGATCCCATTTGCCAATTTGTGACCGAAAGTTGGATGGTCATGGGGGGTGGAGGGAGATGATGGTCAATGGGCCAGGAGAGGTGGCAGGATGGCTGTCGTGTTGGGGTAAATTTTTCGTAACTCCCTCCAAGACACAGATTTTTTTTTTTTTTCTTTATAATGTGGCAAGATTGGACTTGATGATCCCTTTTGGCTTGGGGTGTTGTGAGTTTGAGAGGAGGTGGCTTGGGCAGCCATTTGAACACTTTCTTTAGTAGGAGACAGAGATAAGGGATGATATTCATAGGGTGGCACCACCCATAGTTATACTTAATTCTTGGAGAAGTAGCAACAATACTACTCTCTTCTTTCCTACTCAAGAAAGTCCAGTGGAAAACCAAATTATAAGAGTAATATAATGATAGTGACGCATACGTAACATGGCGCCTGATGCTTAGTGATTTCTCAAAACCATATATTATTTTAAATTATTATTATGTATCTTTTAGGCTCATCTTACATCCTGGGGTAGACAAACGACACCCCATGTGCCAAGTGCAGTCTGCCATCTGTTTTTGTGTCACCTTTGAGTTAAGGCATTTTTAAGTAGCCGAAAAAAAAAACACAATAATATTCTGTGAACTGTGAAAATTATATGAAATTCAAATTTCAATATCCATAAATAAAGCTTTCTTGAACCCTAGCAATGCCTATTTGCTTATACATTGTCATGGCTGTTTTCACACTACAATGGCAGAGTTGAGCAGGGGTGAGATGCTATATGACCCACAAAGCCTAAAGTATTTGTTAACTGACCATTTACAGAAAAAGTTTGCTGACACTTTCACAGGCTGCAATCCTTATGGCAATCAACTTCCTATATGTATCTATTTGTTGAATATTGATCATATCTGTGAAGTTCAAGACCACGTCCATCTTTCTTACCATTGCCTTCGTAGTTCTGGAGACAGAATTGTTAGTTTGTACAGTCTTCCCTTAGTGATTGAACTGCAGTTGTCCGAGCTCTTCTTTTAGTCGATCCACCGGAATTACAGTCTTATACCAGGCTGCCTTTCCCAGGGGTTCCTAGGGGTCCTTGAAGAATTCCATGTTCCTCATGTCTGTTCTAACGTTCTTTCTCTGGGCTCCAGCTCCTAAGTTCTCTGCAAGACATCTCTCCCTGCCTTAGCTCTGCACCTTTTACTAGATACCTGGAGGCCTGGAGGTAAGAGCAGGAAACTGTATCATGGAACGGATAACCTGGACTCTGCGCCCCAGACTTCACACATCGCGGAGCTCATCTGTTACGCTCACGGGCATTCCAGCCGGTGCCCCTCTTCTCCTGCCACCGGGTCGTAGGGTCAGCCTGTTTCCCAGGATCAGTAGTGCCTTTGACCATCTCTCCCCCAAATCAGGGTGGAAGCCCCCAACTCCCGCTTTGTTCCAGAGAGAGGGGACTCCTTCCTTCCCCACTGACACAGAAGTATCTTCAGAGAGAGGCATCTCTGCCCTTAATGAAGAGCTTTTTAGAAGAGGCTTCTGCTTCCCCTTTGCTTAGTTCAGAGGCCCCCAAAAGTGATTCTCCCCAAATGGATAGACGTCTTCCCTATGATGATCTCAACTGCTATCTGAGGATCAACTGAAAAATACTGATGATTTTACAATAGGGGTTTGTCTTCTACTTTAAGCCTGCAAGGTGGTATAAAATATCAGGGTACAGTTGCACGGCACAGATGAATGAATGAATTAATGAATGTAGTCTCTCTCTATAAACATATATGTGTATGGTAAAATATAATTTATATAATTTTATATAACATATATAGTGTGTGGTGCTGTGTAAACATACTTTTCTCTATATAGCACATCATAGAGTAAAACATATATAATAAATGGTATACCAAGTTACAAATATTAAATTATTGAAAAACTTTGGTACTTTATTGTTAGTGACCCATAACTATTACTCAGCTCATGGGGATTCCGAGCCAGGGGTGCTTAGTCTCTGTTTCAGAACTCCTGGACCTGAAAGCAGGTGCTGATGCTCAAAGTTGTGAGACGGATCTCTGAGTGGGCTCCTTGGCTTC
>NW_006433949.1:5318347-5331585 GCF_000325575.1 Pteropus alecto | reverse complement strand
CACAGCCTGGGCTGCTGCTCCAACTTTAGCTAGCTCTGGTATTTAATAATGATCTTTACAGTCCCCAGGCTCGGGGACAAAGGAGGTGAGGGGGTGAAGATAGGACAAGTGTGGGTATAGATTGATGTCCTCTTCTTCCTGGAACCATTTTTCCAAGTGTATGCCCTACCGGTCGTAGGTTATTCTGGGCACCTGAGTCTCTGGGGGTGTGATGGTGTTAATAACATCACTTGCACCGAGTGGGCACAGAGGGACAAAGTGAGTACCCAGGATGCTGGAGGAAGGCAAGAGAGGCATTGTGTGGGTTCCCAGGCTGAGCAAAGCACTTCGATGTTGCAGTAGTGGTGTCTGGTTAGCTGCTGGCTGCGAGGTCCCTCTGGGGACAACAGTCATGGTCAAAGAAGCAGTGGCCCTGGCAGAGGTGGTGGTGATGGTATTGGCAGCGATAAGAATGTTGCCTGTTTATGTCTCTCTTCTTTGCTATTTTTTCATAGGGTGAAAGTCATAAATTCATTGTGTACATTTAAAAAAATATAGGTAAGAAAAGAGTTGGATCCAATCACTGAGAGATTTCATGAAAAAAAGCCTATGGAGCTTCTGCTATGGCTACGTTCTAGATTCTGGGACTAGAGAGAGAATGAAACAGACTTCCTCTTTCCTGGAATTTATAAACAGAGGAACCAATGAATAAGAAATTTTCAGAAAGCAATAAGGGCAAGGAAGAAAATAAAACAGAGCATAGAGTAACTTGGTAGGAGGTTAGTTTAGCTGCAGATGGTCATTATTCACATTTCTGTGTACGTGCTTTTCAAGGTTTTCCTCCTTCATTTTCTATCCTTCTCTTTCTCTTCTGAACTAGTTATGTGTCATCCATCTAAAAATGGAATCATCGTGATGGATACGCTGTGTTGTAACCTTATTTTGTTCTCTTAATGTATTGTGAACATCTTTCTGTTTCATTATTTATTCATCTGCATCCTTATTGTATGGATGGAGAACAATTTATCATGTAGGCTGTACCACACTTATACATCTGTTATGACTGCACATAGGTCGTTTAGGTTGCTTCCCAAGTGTTGAAGGAATGATGCCTCTGGAGTCTGTCCATTTCCGTGCATCATCACTGACACCTCCCTGGCTCAAGCTTGTACTGTCCCTCACTTGGACCATTGAAAGAGCCTCCTAACCAGTCCTCAGGCTTTATCTTTTACTCTTTTGACCAGATTTTATATTTCTGATCATGTCACTCTTCTGCTTCCAAACTGTCATTGGCTCCCTGTTGCCTACATAATTAAACCTAAACTTTAGTTTTATCACTCTTGGGTTGTACACCAGTAAAAGTGGATGTCTTGAATAAGTATGTGGAAGGACACTCGGCATCCTTAGTCATTAGGGAAATGCAAATCAAAACCACAATGAAGTACCACTTCACACTTACTAGGTACTAGGATGAGAATATATCTACTTCACCAAATATATATATTTATATATAATAGAATATATATTTATATATAATAAAATATATAATGGAACATAACAAGCGTTGGCAAGGATGTGAAGAAATTGGGACCCTCATACATCGCCTATGGGAATATAAAATGGTGTAGTCTTTGTGGAAAACAGTTTGGCAGTTCCTCAAAAAGCTAAACTTAGAATAACTATACAACCAAGCAATTCCACTTCTAGGTACGTACCCAAAAGAACTGAAAACAGATACAGGTATGTTAATATTCAGTGCAGCATTATTCACAGTAGCCAAAAGTTGGAAACAAATCAAGTGTCTGCCACCTGATGAATAAACAAAATGTGGTATATATTTATATACATAGTAGACTATTATTTAGTCATACAGAGGAATGAAGTTCTGGTTCATGCTACGACATGGATGAACGATAAAAACATTCTGTTAAGTGATATAAGCCAGACACGAAAGGACAGATATTGTATGATTCCACTTGCATGAAATACACAGAAGGCAAATTCATAGAGGCAACGTAGATTAGAGGCTACCAGGTTCCAGGGAGTGAGGAGTTATTGGTTAATGGGTAGAGTTTCTGTTCTGTTTTCTGATGAAAACGTTTCTATACTAATGATTGTTGTGCAACAGTGTGAACATAACGCCAATGAATTGTACATCTACAAATGGTTAAAATAGCAAGTTTCACGCTATCTGTATTTTACCACAATAAAAACAAATCAAACGATGATGTTTGCATCCTGCCCCGATGCCTTTGCTTGCACAGTTTGCCCTCGGCGCATGCTTCTATTACATTTCTGTCTGTTGAAATCCCATTCCATTTTCAAGGCGCATATCAAATGGTACCTCCTTCCTCGATGACTCTTCTATGTTACTGTACCTCCATCTGTTTGTCAATCAATGTGATCTCTGTTTGAGTTTTCGGAGTACTTTGTATGTTCCTTTTGTGTTGTATTTTGTTTGTTTTTGCTTTTGTCTTAAGCCCCTACTGGGTTGTAAGTTCTTTGGGCAGAAGGACCTTACTTACCTTATTCACCTTTGCATTATTCATTCAACAGATATTTATTGAGCCCATTATGTGCCAGCTTGCAACCTAATGCCAGTATACCGTAGAAGTTCAATTAATATTCAACCAAATTGAAATGTCGTAGGTGATCTGACTCCCACATCCTCCGAGGAATTTCAGAGTGATGCAACCTTAAGGGAGTCGCTTTCCTCCGCACTTAAAAGCCTCGCTGGCTTTTATTCTTGGAAGAACTGGACTATGATAAGCTGTTTTTCCTTTCTTCTGGGAACATATATCACCCTTCTTTTGGGAAAAGATTTTCCTTTTCCCTTCCCCCAACTCCAACCCAGGCAAGTAGCGTAGAGCTGCCGTGTCTCTTATATTTTGCTGTCTTGGTCACTGTTGATTGGTTTGAGGTGGACAGCTGATCCAAACTGGGTCAATCAGAGCTTTTCCCTGGGATTTTTGAAACTAGAACAGAGAAGAGCCTGGAGGAGGCCAGAAGGCACGTTGCCACCTGTGTCAGAAGTTGACGTGAGGCAGGATAGGATGTGGCTGAAGCACAGAGAGAAGCGGAGGGGAGGCAGAAAGAACCCCTGGTGCCAGTTGCCCCAGAAACCCGGATGCAACCTTGTCTAGCCCCTAGCTTGCTGTTTCAACCTTTTATTGTATCCTTGGAGGCAGCAAACTCCCCTCTAGTCTAAGTTAGCCTGAGTTGGGATTTCATCATTTGTAACCAGAACATTTCACCTCTTCGAGCCCCAGTTTTCTCATTATAAAGTGATGCTAATAGAATTGTTATGACTATCAAAAAAAGATGATGCATATCAGTACTTCTGATGGTGCCTGGTCCATCATAAATGTCCAATAAGTGTTAACGATGATTACGATTTGAATCGGTGTCCATAGTACCTGAGACTGTGGGCACTCAACTGAAAAAGAAGAGAGATGGCTTTGGTTCTTCTTACAGCTCTTAGAGAGAAAGGTTGTTCTTTATGACTTTCATGCATCTCTGCTTACAGTCCTTATTAGGCCCAGCCATGCCTCCTTCTCTGATGCCAATCTGGGTTCTGAAGATCCCTCACCATTTTTCAGCTAGATCTCATTGAGTTGTCTCCCACTGTGGGTCCCTGAGATGCAGATGGGCTTAGTCCATATTCCAAATGGAGCCTCACCTCGCTACATTCCCATTTGGCTCCAGCCGGTAGAAACTCAGTGCACAGCTCCAAGGCTTAATTGCATTCTGCTTGTATATTGCCAAACGCTAAAACCTTGTTGTTGGAGTTAAGTGTTTTGGGAAATGGGCTGTATTATTTCACCGACTGAGGCTTTGAAAAGTTGGAACCGCTAAATGAGCTGCCAGATCCAACCTTGATCTCCAGTTGGCACACCTGCACTCTCCAGGGAGAATGCATTGAAATGCCCACTGTGAGCTCTGTGAATTAATTTGGAGGACGTCTTGCTCCTGTAATGGCATTTAGTGGCACACAGTAGGCTCTCATTGTTATTTTAAAGATTGATTATTCAAGACATTAAAATTATAGTAACAGCAAATGCTTAAATCCTGCTTATACTGTGCCAGTCACTGTTTTAAGTACTCTACATATACTAATGTAATGGTTCACAAGCGTTGCTTGCCTGTTAGAATCAGGGCAACTTTAAAAAGTCCTGATGCTCAGGCCACACCCTGTACCAGTGAAATAGAATCTCTGTGCATTGGGAGTTGTAAGAATTCCTCAGGTATTCAGATATGCAGTCAGTGTGAGAATCCATGAATGAACTCATTTCATCCTCACTAGAAGCCTGTGAAGCAGGTGCAGCGACCTACCCACATTGTACAGTTGAAATAATTGAGATACAACAGACAGATTAAGTGACTTGCCCAAGGCCATGACATTTACAGGTGGTAAATGTCAGAGTCAGGTTTAGAACCAGGCTGTCTCATCCCAAGATCCATGCACTACCCTACAATACTACACCGCACCCCACGACAGAAGCCTGAACTTCTCCCCCCTATTCTCCGTTCCCATCCTACTGATCGAGGATGCCTTGTCTCTCGTGATTTCTCCTGGGCGTTTTCAAAGTCTCCCATTGGTCTTCTTGCCTTCTGTCTCAGGGCCTCTAATTCAGCTCTGTCCCACAGAATTAGAATGCATGCCACTTATGTGATTTTAAAATTTCTATGAGTCACATTCAAAGGGTGAAATGAAGCAGGTGAAATTAATCTCGATATTTTATTTAGCTCCATATACACCAAATATAATCGGTATTCAAACATAATGAGATATTACCCATTTCTTTTCTCATATATGTGTTCAAAATCCCATGTGTATTTTATGGTTACAGCACATCTCACTTTGGACCAGCAGAATTCCATGTGCTCAACACATGTGAGTAATGGCTGCTGTATTGGACAGTGAGGCTCTACCGTGCAGGTAGAATGACATCTCTGAAATGTAGATGTCACCAGCTCTAAACATTTTAAAACATGTCCCTGGTTGCCTGTTACTTTCAAAATTAGTCCACAAGAGCCTTTGTGCTTGGGTTCCAGCTCACCTTTCTAGACTGTCTTCTCATTATCTCTTCGTGCCTGGAACCTCCAGCCATAACATTTTTCTTTTCCTCCAGATACATCGTTGTTTTCCAGGTCCCTGTACCTTTGCACAGGTGGTTTCCTTTACCTGGAATGTTGACCCTTCTCTTTCCACTTCTTTATTAGAAAACTCCTTTTCCAGGATCCAACTCGAATGCCTCCTCCTGTTAAACACTTCCAAGATTTATCTAGGAAGAGTTAGTACAGCCTTCCTATGGATTCACGCGGTACTTTGCACATAGCTTTTATCATATTTGTTGGGAACTGTCCATGTACTTGCTTCCCTCGCAAGACCAAATGCATCACCAGGGAGGGGACCAAGCTTATCCATCTGTCCACTCCCAGCGCCTTTCTCACTAAATGCCTGTCAAAGGAGACGGACACATTATGTAACACCAATTCCCTTCATTCATTTCTACTACTTGCCTAATTTGTAGAAATATTTGTTTGGGGGGCCTCACGCGCTGACTCTCTTATTTTCCAGATGGGGAAACCAGAAGAGAAAAGGACTAAATCTGTTGCCATCTGGCCCGACTCAGCTATTCTACTGTTCACGGGTAAGTTTTCTGGAAAAGTAAACTGATATTAGCTTGAAGATGAGATGAGAAAGAAAGTGAATCTGCTTTATGTAATCAGCATTTTATGAAGTAATACAGTGTAAATAAAATGCATGTAAACGAGACCACATTTCAGATGCCCCAGACTTGCTGGACGTGTTATGAGTTCTGGTATAGAGAGAAAAGAGCATCAAATTTACGGTTTTTGTAAATTTTTATCCCTTCCTTCCCCATTCGGGAATGCTTACAGATGAGATCCTGCTGCTGTTCTGGCAAAACTGGATGATGGTGTTTCTGTGCCTCCCTGAGTAAAAATTGTTTGGGGCAGATTATTTGCTGCTGGGATCCCCTGACCTGCCAACCTTCTTTGTTATCACGGCTAAGTGAGCTGAGTAGCATGTGCTCCGAAGAGTCAGTTTGTGGGGACAACTAAAAGACGTCACAGACCGTTGTTTCGTGCTCTTTAAGTCAGGTTCTGAGACATCTGACTTCCTGGTAGTCTTTGCCCTTTGGAAAGGTGACCATTAAACTGGAACTTAGGTATAAAAAAACAACTCTATGTAAAAGCTAGCTTTCTAATTGAACATGTGTGGCCCATCGTTTGTCTTGGCAATGCCAATTTTGTTGTAAGAGAAGCCAGACAGCCGAGGAGGAAGCAGAGGAAGGGTTCACGGCGAAAACAGTCGTCTAGAGCCGTGAAGTGCAAGTTCAGGTAGTAAATCTCCCAGTACCTGAGCGCATCACGGGTACAGAGAGAGCAGTGACGATGTCTTAGGCATGCTCGGTGTTCTAGAATTAATATGGCAGGAGACTGAAACAAGAGCTCATAGATACAGAGGACAGACTGGTGTTTGCCAGAGGGGGTGGGGTGGGCGGTAGGGGAATTGGATGAAAGTGGCCAAAAGGTACAAAGTTCCAGTTATGAGACACAACGTACAGCATGGTGACTATAGTTCATGATATTGTACTATATACAGTAGTCCCCCCTTATCCGTGATGTCATTTTCTACAGTTTCAGTGACCCGTGGCCAACCGCCGTCCGAAAATATTAAATGGAAAATTCCCCAAATGAACAATTTGTAAGTTTTAAATTGCGTTCCATTCTGAAGAGTGTGCTGTGCTGGGTAGCGCTGATGAAATCTCATGCTGTTTTACTCCGTCCCACCTGGCCATGGCTCCTCCCCTTGTCCAGTGTCTCCATGCTGTGTAGTCACTTAGTAGCCGACTAGGTTGTCGGATCGACTGTCATGTTATCGTCGTGCTTATTTTACTGATAATGGCCCCAAAGTGTAAGAGTAGTGATGCCGGCAATTCAGATGTGCCAGAGAGAAGCCATCAAATGCATGTGAAAAAGTGTGTATGTGGAGGAAAAAACAGAATATGTGGGGTTTGGTACTATCTGCAGTTTCGGGCATCCTCTGGAGGTCTTGGAATGCACCTCCAGCAGTGAAGGGGCAACTGCTATGTTTTCAAATTGCTAAGAGAGTAGATCTTAAAAGCTCTTATCGCAAGAAAAAAATGGTAATGTTGTATGGTGACAGACTTTTTATGGGAATTCTTTTTACAGTGTATACTTACATCAAATCATTATGTTGTACACCTAAAAGTAATACAATGATGTATGTCAATATTAATGAAGGCATTGTAGTTTCTTGAAAGTAAGGCTGGGTATGAAAAGACAACAGTGACATTATTAACCGCTTTATATTGTAGAACTGTCACCTCCACTGGGTTTCCTGGCTTGACTGTTTGATACTAAGCACATGATGCCATTCTCAGTATAGACTGAGTGAAGGTTCCAGGGTCAACTCACATCTAAATTACTAGTAATGCTTAAAATATACTTCCGTTAAGATAACTGTAAATAGGTGAAGGGGAATATGGTCAATAATATTGTGATAAGTTGCACGGTGACAAATGATTACCAGTCTTAGTGTGGTGATCACGTTGTAAGGCAGCGGTCCCCAACCTTTTTAGCACCAGAGACCGGTGCTCCTATGAGAATCTAAACCCTGATGACCCGAGGTGGAACTGAGGTGGTGATGCTGGTGCTGGGGAGCAGCTGCAAATACAGAGGAAGCTTTGCTTGCTCACCTCCTGCTGAGTGGCCCAGTTCCTAACAGGCCATGGACCAGGACCAGTCTATGGCCCCGGAGGTCGGGGACCCCTGTTGTAAGGTGTTTAAATCTTGAATCATTCTCTTGTACACCTGAAAGCAATATAACATTGTCGACCAACTACACTTAAATTTAAGAGAAGATAACTATAAATATACACTCTGGTATTTTTTCCTGCTCCCTAATGGATCGTCTTGGGTACCGCCCACTCCTACCTCCCCACTTTGGAGACCGTGGAGCTAAGACATTCAGTTACCCAGCACTTCCTTTCACAGCGGTAGATACGTGAGAGTTGGCTCTGATAACAATCCCCACCTTACATTTATTTCATGCTCTTTTAAATCCAAATGGGCACTTTCACACCTGCCGCAAAGCTGAGTGATAAAACATGGGTTCTTAAGTCTTTCCTTTTTCTCTTGATTGATGTTATCGGTTTAACTCAGGATTTTCTCGTAGCTTTACCTGCATGATATATCTGATGATAGGCTTTTTCCTTACTGTCCTACCAGCCCTGTGGGAGGATGGTACTTCCTCAGGGGTGTCTAGAATTTGGCTATGCTTGTCCATGGATTCCCTTGCTCTCTCCTGTTGCATTCATTAGGAATCTTTTTGTTGGAAGTGAAGGAAACCCAACTGAATCTGGCTTAAGCAGAAAAGAGAATTTATTGGCCTCCATAACTAAACAATTTAAAAGTCTGGTTAGATCCAGGTGCCCAAATGATGTAACCAAAATGCATCATCTCTCTTACTGCATTTTTCAGTGTGGCTTTCCTCTCTTTGTTGGCAGTGCCTCTGTGTGTGGTGGTTCCCAGAAGTTCCAGGCTTATTTCATCCTTACTGTCAACAATTCTAGATGAAAGCTCATTCTCGTTAATTCCAAAAGAAGTTCAGGGATTGACTTTCATTGGATTACCTTGGCGTCCATCCCTGAACCATTGGCTATGATCAGATCAATGTAATGCTTGGATTGGCCTGGTCTTGGTCACATGACCACATCTAGCACTGGGGTTGAAGCACTGCCCCATCCACGATGAATGAGAGTCAAGGGGAAGGGGCTGTTACCTGAAGAGGAGGGGTGTGAGAAGGCATGCCTTCTTTACCTTTGAATGAGGACTTTCCTTGACAGAGGCTCAACCATAGTGTTGGAACGATATAGCCCTTTGCTGGATGACAGCTTTCTCCTTGCAATGCAATCATGATGCCAACTACGCAGAGTTAAGTCAAAGGTACAGCCTCCAGCAAGAATGCCCCCAATTAAGATATCAGCCACCAGTTCAGGAGTCCCCAGGCCACCTACATGTCTGATGATTGGCTACAATTTGGGGGTTCCCAGTTGTCCCTCAGGTCTAATAATTTAATAGAACAACTCACAGAACTCAGTAGAGTGTGACATCCATAACTACAGTTTTATTATAAGGGGTGCAAATAAAGACCATTCAAATTAAGAGTTACATAGGATGAGATCTGGGAGGGTTCCAAATGTAAAGCTTCCATGTCTTCAAGATGTGTCACCCTCTGGCACATGAAGGTGTGATTACCAACCAGGGAAGCTCACTGGAGCTCCTGGCATTCAGAGTGTTTATTCAGATTTTATTATGCAGGCACAATGACCCTGTGTCTGAACTTGATCTCCCTTCTCTCCTTGACCTTCGGAAGGACACACTGACATCACATGACTCAAAGCCCTGACCCCCTAATCACATGGTTGGTCACCTCATTAGCATAAACTCATGTGTGGTCTGAGCCCCCCCACCCATGAATAACAAAGATACTCCTATCATTTGGGAACTTTCAAGGGTTTAGAGGTTCCATCCCAGGAACTGGGGATAAAACCCAGAGAATTTCCTTATTATGCAACACTCTCCTGTGCTGGATCCCAGCTTCTTCACAGGCCTGGAGATGAACACTGCCCACTGTTCTCCCCCCGCTGCCCCTACTTCTAGGCCGGACATCAGCTTCTGGCTGAGCCTTTCAGCATCTGTCTCCCACAGCCCCATCAGAGGTCTCCTCCGGGTCTCTTCCTGAACCCTACTGCTCCCCGTTCCCAGCCCTGCTCTCCTCCCCTCCTTCTAAAGCTTGTGGCCTTGGAAAAGCCTACCTCTCTGTGTCTGTTTCTTCAGTGGCTAAATATGGGATGTGGACTGGTTTTGGCTTGGCTAAGAAGGTATTTATCCCAGGAAGCTTCCTCTGGAGGACACTTCTGCATATTTTCTTGTGGCTACATCTGAATTCCTGTCCTTTCCTTTTTTTTTTTTTTGAGAATCTTGCACTTGATGAATCTTCCTCCTATTATAAAAGTTGAAAAAGTCAGAGCTTGCTTTCTTAGTCTTTCTTGCAGGCTGGATGCGATCCTGTGACATAGGCTTTGGCAATCGGATCTTGATGTTCTTGGAGGTAGCAGTGTAAAGACGCAGGGTTAAATTAGTTAAATTAGCCGGAGTCAGATTTCACTGCCTGGGTCTAAAGACCGGGTCCGATTTACCTTCCTTGATTTGCCAGACTGGGGAGGTGGCTTTCTCTGTGCTCCATCCTCACCACTTTCTCCATCACTTCCATTGTTGTCATAGCTACCATTTAATGGAGTCCTGTGAGTTGGATGCTTCCCACATGCTGTCTTGTTGATTCCTTAGTCGTATGTCCATTATACAGGCGAGGTATGTGGAAGTGAAGATACCTGCCGAGGTCATGCACCGAGTGAGAGCACAACTGGGATCTGAATTCTCTCAGTCTGACACCAGAACCTTCTCTCTTAACCGATGTCTAACTAACCCTCCTAGAACGTGGGGCCTTGGCGTCTCTCTTTTCGGCATCTCTTGTGTGGCCTGGCATAGGGTAGGTACTCAATGAATACTCGAGCTCAAGTAGATGACAAGGTCCCATGGGCTGCCCGCCCACTTTCCACCCGCCAGACTGCACCCTGCGCCCCCTTCTCTCAGTCGCCACCTGCAGGACGCAGTTTTCCAGTTGGTCCGAGTCCGTCTCCACCTTAACGCATCTGTTCCCACGAACACTTTCTTCAAATTATGCAAGGTTGGATGTTTGCCCCAATCGCCAGCTTTTCTTTTTTCATGTCTGTTCCTACGTTCTTGGGACTTTGGAAACAAAGGTGCCTCATGAAGCACCTTAAACTAGATCATGTCCTCCCATCTCTGATTCTTTCCATATCTTTGGTAAGAGTTTCACATCTTTGGAAAGGTTTTGGCATAGTTAGTTTCTCCACTTGGAAGATGTCAGCGGCTTTTAAAATATATTGTTACTGAAGATCTTGTTTTGATCTGCACCAAAAGATGACCAATTTGAATCCCAAGACAAAAGCCTCCAAATTAGTACTTCTTTCGGTGGCTCTTCTTTGAGCCCGGGAGCTGGGAGGTGATGTAGTGCCTCCCTTTAGTCCTTAATATATTTTAGTAAAAAGAGATCTTCTTTTGTTTGAGTAAATACTCCTCGCCTAAGCAGAGTAGGTCTTGTTGCCGCTGGTAATGCTTTTGCCTTGCTTTTTGGCAGGTTATTTTTTTGCTGGCAAGCGTGATGGGAGCGTAATACTAACAAGAGCCACTAGATGGTGTTACAGCTTTGAGAAATAGGCTTGGAAAGTGGCAAGTGGGCGGGTGGAGTAAGTCTTGTGATTTCAACATTTCGCCTGCCCAAAGACAGACAGACGCGTTCTAGGCTTGGCTGTGCCACTTACAGGCTGCGTGTAATAAATAGTAGTCTACCTCTGACTTCCTGCTCCTACTGAACTCTTTATTTTATTCAGTTGAGTCCTGAAAGCTCTTTTTTTTTGCCCCCAAGCAGACCAGGATGTAGAACACAGCCTTCTCCTGTTTCTTCAGAACACCACTCACAGAGGACATTTGGGTGTGTGGCAGAAGGTCCTGAAGATTCAAAGGTGATGGCATGGGGCTGGCTGGCTCGCTTTGTAGTTCTTGAGATCCTTCAACCAGCCCCACCCCGGGAACTTTTCCCTTGCTGGGGGAGCGGGTCCCCCCCCCACCCCGCTCCCCCAGCAAGTTTTCTCCTGGCTCTCATGTTTCTCAGCCCCCTTTTTCTCCTTCCTCTTTTTCTATGGCCCTCCTCTTTTTTCCTTTGCTCTCTTGCACCCCAATTCCTGTTTAATATACAAAAGTTTACAGTTTCTTAACTTTGGCAGACTCTTTACAAATGACATCTCCTCTTTATACCCCAATGGCTTGTCAAGGCATCATGCTAAACCAAGGATATTAAAGTAGAGAGACATGTGATGTTATGCAGTCCCTCTGCCCTCCCCATCACCCGTGGGTGATGTGTCTGTCTCGACAAAAACTCCATGAGTGCAAGGGTCTTGCTGCTTTTGTTATTGCTATGTTCTCGGAACCTAGAACTTGGCTGATGCACATGGGGCTTTCAGTAAATATTCGTTGAATGAATGAGTAAATAACTGAATAGGTGAATGGATGAGTTAGACGTTGCTTAGACTGAAGAATAGTTCAAATTCAACTCAACCTGCCTCCCTTCTGGGTTGTCATGGAGAGATGTCGAGTCCCAGCTTATATGAGTGTTCTGATAATCTGGGCATAACAGCAAACCAGCTCCGGTTGTTTAATTAATTCAACTCAGCCACCAGTGTGAGAGTTAAAATGACTGCAGCTCGTACAACTTAGTGAGAAGGTAGGTAAGCATAAGACCAAGATGAGAAAAGAGGGTAAACAACGGTGAGCCCATCCACGTCACGAGATGACAGGAAGTTAAGCTTTTTTGTGCAGCCAAGACCACCAGAAAATATATGCAGACTCTTAAGATTTTCTTGCACACTATTTGCCTTGTTGGGAGCTGCTCCATCCGTCCATCCGTCCATCCGTCCATCCGTCCATCCGTGCATCTGTCCATCCGTGCATCCGTGGTTAGTGATGCATGGCAACCACATAGGCTGGATCTTCCAAGATAAGTAGTGTACAAACAATTCCATTGCCTCTATAAACTGAAATTTCTCAGAAACCCTAAGATTTTGATATACAGAAGACATTGCTGAGAACTTCACTTAAATCTGAAAGAGATCCTAAATCCTTTCAGATCATGTGTTTAGATTTCTTATATGAAAAAAATTTTATCCTCCTCATTGCCTCTATTTTAAAAAATCAGTTTTCTGGTTAGTCTACAACTTTCATTGCAGGCATTAGCATTTGCCTTATTTTCTTTGTTCTTGTCCAAACTCTGGCATTTTCCCATCCATCCATCCGTCCATCCATCCATCTATCCATCCATCCGTCCGTCCATCAATCTGCCCGCCCACGCACCCATCCATCCATCCATCTACCCAACCAATGATCCATCCATGGCTTTATCTGTATTAACAAATATATTCTAACTCCAATAGTGTGAAATGCAGGTGACATCAGTACCTATTTAGCAAAGTTATTATGAGATTTAAATGATATTATCTTCTAATGTCACCCAGCATTGGGCCTTTTGCCTAACAAAAACTCAAAAAATGGTAACTGTTATTATTAGA
>NW_006433949.1:5277509-5318297 GCF_000325575.1 Pteropus alecto | reverse complement strand
TTCAGCTCAATTTTATTATCTAGAATTTGAGGCAGAGGAATAGGGTGAAGGAATATGGAGAGGGAGTAGGTAGAGTCAGTCTGGACCAGTGAGGAACAGAGACTGGAAGGTTGCAATGGAGGTGTGAGGTTGAGGGGCATTTCCACTTGGGAGTATCAACCTCTAGAATGTTTCCAGAAGTCAGTCTCCAGATGACACTTACTACATCATAGTGAGTATGTATGAGGTTAGGCAGGAAGCAGGAACATAGGTGGGAAGCAGGAACATAGTATAGGCTAGTCTTCCTCCACTGGGACAGCTGGTCTACCCAGACTACGTCTGAGCACTGTAGGGCCGGATGGGGATGCTGATCCGGTTCTGCAGCCAACTGATATAATCCTCTTGAGGCATATGGACAATGTGTTCTCGCACAAACTGTGGGGCAAATACAGTGGCAGCCTCAGATTTGGTGGGAAATCTGGTCTCTTTGCCCCTCAAGCCCCCAGGTCCTAGAAGATTTGTGACTAAGGCTGGTGGCTCCAGGATGGAGCACTCATAATGCCTGGAGCATCACGCCGGGGGTGGTTTTCTTAAGAAAAAGATCTCTTTCTAGCTTCCTGGTTCAACCGGCTAATTTTAAGTCCCTTCTTGTTAATATCGATCCAAAGAAATTTGAGGAGAGCAAGAAAACCTAGCTGTCTGCTTTTTTCTCTTTTTTCTATTCCTTAATATCTTTTGAAAAAGTCTTTTGTCCTTAAACTTCTTTTGGTTCATAGATCCCTTTGAGAATTGATGACAGCTATGGGTTTGCTTCCAGGAAAGGGTAAGACACAGAATGTAGTTTCATATGGATTCTAGATTAAGACACTCCACATCCAGGGATCAGAAGTTCTGTGATGTTCTCACTGGGAGAGGAATATGCTAAGTTTAACTGGCTAGGGCTGTGAACTCACCTCAGAAAGTGGGGCGGGGGGTGCGGAGCCTGCATTTCCTCCTCCTCTTACCCACTAGAGATTGCCACTTCCACACCTCCCATAACTGGCATGTGGAAGGTGGACCCCATAACTGACAAGTGGAGGTTAGACAGTTAGTTTTGGACTATCAGCTAGAGTCTTTCCGGAAAGATCCTTATAGGATGCAGGGAATGGAGTCTGGATGTATGAATTGGTCTTCAGCGTCATCCCCCTTCCCCCACTTCTGACCTTGCACCCACATACACACACCTAGGTCAGCCTGTGGAAGAGCCAACACGGCATGAAAGCGCCAAGAGGCATGAGGATTTCACCATTTGCCTCACTTCTTTATCTTGAGCATTGAAAGCCCTATTAGAATGTACATATGCCATCTGATAAAATTAAGGCAGTGACTCCACTAACATCTGTTAACACCTTCGTGTGGAGATTGTCTCCCTTCCCCATCTGCTGATAACCTTTTGATGCACTAGGAACGTCCAGAGTGGGCCGGTGATGGTGAACTACCATGGAAAACCACACAGCGACACCTCAGCACCCTGGTGTAAAGATCTGAATCCTTAACTTGACCTTCAAAGGTCTGCACAGGCTGACCTCTTTAATCCCCTTGGAACCATGCACTTCCTTGCTGGCTTTCTTCCAAACCCATTGACTACCAGTGAGTTCCTCCAACAAGTCAAGTTCTCTTCAGCTCTGGGGCCTTTGCATGTGCTGTCCCCTCTTCTTGACCTAGCCTTTCTCCTTCTCTTCATGGTGCTGTCTTTTCATCATTCATGTCTCAGCTTAAAAGTCACATTCCCCAGTCACCCTAATTAGGAAAGGTACCCTCTACCTTTACCTTAAATCGCTGTGCATACAGATCACCTGGGATCTCATTCAAATGCAGATTCTGAGTAGGTAGATAAGGTTTAGAGCCCGAGATTCTGCATTTCTAATAAGCACCCAGGTGAGGTCTGTGCCGCTGGTCCATGGGCCACAATTTTAGTAGCCAGATTTAGAGGGCTCCCTATTACGCTTGCCAGTTACTTTATCCACTTGTCCATTTATTTATGTCCCTCCAAAGCCTCCAAGTTTCCAGGGGGCACCATTTAACAAAGAATATGATGTCCCCTGGAGTTGAACGACCAAGGTCATGTGACAACCCCTCTTCTATCAGATGATAAGCTCTGCGAAGGCAGAGATCTCTATGTGTTTTTCATTGTGTCCTCAGCACTTAAGCAGTGCCTGGATGTTGAGGGGTGATCGGGTGAGGGCACCCAAGGCATTGCGAGGGGGGAAGGCTGTGGTGGTTACCTCGATCGCCACGGCAATGTCTGGAGAGCACAGTTCCCAGATTCTCAGATCCTGTAGCACCTTGAGGAGGACGTGGGGCCTGATCCTCAAGTCCAGGTTTTCCCCAAACTTCTGCAGTTTTGCCAGGATCTTTTTGGCGGGACGGAAATTCTTCAGATCTTCAGGGAGTTTGGACAGCAGATCAAAGTACCTTCGATTTCAAGAAGAGAGGGCCAATTAGGGAGCTGCTGGAAATTAGGTCTGGGCACATCAAGTCAGGTCGTCCTATCCACTCTCTTTCTACTAATCATGTGGTGTCTCCAGGGCAGCGTCAGCCTTTATCTGGGGGCCTCTCCTCCATCCTAAATGTAAAAGGCCCCCAAATTGGGCAAATTGTTAATTTTTAAGAGTGATAAAAGCTGGAGCATGGTTTGGATTCTCATTAAAAAAAAAAAAAGTAGGGACATGCTTTAAAGAGATGCATGTATGATTTTTCCAACAAGCAGACGATGTGAAAAGGGACACTGAGATTTTGAAGCTTCACTTTTGAGCGTTCGTCGGGCCAGGGAGGACATCACATGGATACAACTGTGGGGTACCTTCCAGAATGCAGGAGGCTCTCACATGCGAGATAGAGGGTGGAGGGAGGAAGTATGTGCATATTTCCCAGGTCCCTCATCGTGAGTAAGCTTGGGCCACGGCTTGGTGTGTTCCAGTGGATTTTGAGAACCCTCCTGAATGCTGTGACAGAGTGTGAGGGTAGTTTCTCAAGATGGTGGGAACAAGGTAGAGTCTAACCTGGAGGTGGTGCAGGTGTGATCAGAGTTTAAGGTATGTCTTTTAAAAAAGGCAAGGGGGAATGATAGCTCTTTTGTTAAAAAAAAAAAAAAAGTTTTTCCCTATATACACACACAGTAGAAAAATTTAAAGAAGGTATTGATCATCCACCATACATTTTGGGCTCCTTCTGCTGCTTTATGTTTTATGTTTTATGATATATATATATTTATGTATGTATTTATGTCTCTTTATATATAAGCTCCCGTTCCACATTATTAAAATCATGGAAGGGATTCTGGGTACAATTGTAGACTTTCTCATCTTACTCTTAGATCTTGATTGACTCACCCTGCCAGGATGAGGTTCATGAAATCACAGTTCTTTAGACTCTAGTTCTGTGTTGTGGATGACCACACGGAGACTGGGGTCAGGCACGGCTTTAAATCCTGAAGTTTCCTTGTTTGTAGAGTGGGGGTTAATATGTACCCTTCTGGATTTTTGTGGGGAATAAAGTAGATAATGTATGAAAATTGCTTAGGGTGGTGTCTGCCATCCAAGAATCACTCAGTTCATGTTGATCTTTGTTGTATTTATTATCGCCGCTGTGCTGTGGGCACAGTGTTCCTAGGATATGCCTGCCCAGTTTTATATCCTTAAAGGCTTAAATTACTTGGGGAAATATAGCGATCGCCCCAGAGACCTCAGAATCTAGAAGTCTTCAGGATGGTTTGCCTCATTTGCTGCTCCCATAGGGGCCGGGGAGTTAGTCCTTATTTGCAAGGCTGAATTGAACACAAGATAAATATGGAGAACAGAGCTGGTTGGATTATCTGTGCTTCGGGAACTGAGGGGGTTCTTGCCTGATTGCGCTATGGACATAGCCTGTTTGGGGGGCCCTACTGGTGGTCCAGGACAGTTTCGGAGCAATGTCTTTCTCTATCTTGAAGGATAATGGGATCAAATGTGATTGTGTAACCCCCTCCATCTCCGTCAAGGACCATCTTATCTGGTTCTCAGGAGCGTTACCAGTGGTCTGCAATTTCTTCTGCATCTCCTTTTACGGTGGAGATTTGGCGTCTCATTTTTGCTATATCCTTTTGAAAATTGGAGACGAGGACAAAAGAATGGAACTTCTGGAGACCTCTCTCTTCTTGGCGCCTGCATCACAGGTTGTATGAGAAAGAGGAAGAAGGGTCAGATCTGTTTCTCCCATAACCATCCTAGCTGGCCTTTGAGATCTGACTTAAACACCTGTGGCTTTGTGAGGTCCTTCTTAACCTTCCCTGCTGCTCCTTAATTTACAATCTGGCTCGGCTGCAAGATGATACAGCTCTCTCCAAGGTGCTGAAATGTTCTTTTCTTGCTTAATCCAGTCACTTTTTAATTTTTCAAATAAAATTAGCCCTGATTCTCTCTCTAGTTTTGGTCGTATTCGCTTTCTCATCTGTTAAATGGAGGATAATGATGATTCCTAGCTTTCGGAGGTGAGAATCAAATAATATAATATGTGTAATGTGCTGAGCTTAGTGTCAGACACATAGTAGGTGTTTAACTCATTGTTTCCTCTCTTCCCCTCTCCCTTATCATTTTGTGCATGTGTCCTGTCTTTCCAAGGAGACTTTATATTATGAATATAACCATGTCACTCACCTATATATGAATTTCAGTGGCTTCCCATTTTACTGAGAATAAAGTCCTGTGAGTAACTTGCCCTCCAAGGCACTGGACTATTCAGCCCCTACAATATTTTCCACTTTCATCTTCATCCCTCCCATCCCTTCTTTCTCAGCAATATATGCTTTGGCTCATGATCAAAATCTCTGAGATAAAATTCAACCTCCACAGCCAGGCTAGTAAGGCCTTTTATGATCTGGCCTCTGTCTATTCCTGATTACCTTGCAAGCAGCCAAAGCCCCAGTCACACCTGGTTAATGGCAGATCCTGGCCCACCCTTATGGCCTCTGGGACTTTGCTGTTGATTTTCTCTGGAACTCTCTTCCCTCCTACTTTTCCTGTGTGACTCTCTGGGTTTAAATTCCACCTTTACTCCTTAACAACTCGGTGACCTTCAATAAGAGACATTTCTGAGCCCACTTTTCTCATCTATAAAACGGGTCTAATAACAGCAACTACCCTACAGAATTGTTGTGAGGACTAAATGATGAACATGAAGCTCTTTCACCCATGAGAGGGGACATAGTAAGTGCCCTGGAAATAGCAACTATTTTTGTTAAACTGAAAATGTCCTTTCCTCCAGGAAGACCTTTCTGATTGCTGTCCCAGGCTAGGCAGCACATCCTTCTCCTAGGTTCCCTTAGCCCCCTGCTCGCTCCCCTAGTGGCCCTCATTGCCTTGGGTGGTAATCGCCTATTTCCTTGTCTGTTTCCTTCATTGGACTCGAAGCTCCCAGAAAGTGGGGACAAATCATCCCTGAACCCATGGCCCAGAGCCGGTAGCCCATCCATGCTGAAAGGGCAACCTTCATTGAATGGATGAGTTCGTTGGGGTGAATGGTCACTACATTCAAAGGGTAGGCTGGGAAGCGGGGAAGTTATTGGGCTGTCAGAACAGAAAAAGAAAAGATTCTGGTGGCCTCCTGGTGCTCTTAAAAAGATCAAGTTCCAAGTCTTAATTATGAAGTTCATGGCTGCGCATGATGTAGCTCTCACCGACCACTTCTCAGTGCTCTTCAAATTTTCCATGTCCCTTTCAGCCTTAGGACTTTGTGGGCACATTTCCTGCTGGCTGGAATGTCCTTCCACTATCTCATCTTGCCACCAGTACCTCTTTATCCTTCAGGGTTCAGCCTTAAAGTCGCCTCCTTAGAGAGGTCTTCTCAGACTACCCAGCCTAAATCAGGTCCTTTTGGTATGGCAATGATCATAATTTGGACCTATATACTAATTAATTCAATTATTTTGTTTCTGCCTTTATTTTCCAGGAGAGACTATGAGCTTTTTTTTTTTTTTCTGGCTAAAGAAATTTGGTAATATTTTATTTATAGTATTGTTCTTCATTAACCTATGAATAGTTTTTTCCTTAAACTTATTGGGGTGACATTGCCTAATAAAATCAAATAGGTTTCAAGTCATATACATACATACATACATACATACATACATACATACATACATACATACATACATACAGCGCATTGCGTGTTTACCACCCAAGGTTAAATTTCCTTCTGCCACCAGATATTTGATCCCCTCTACCCCTATCTACCTCCCCTCTCCCTTCTTCTCTCCGGTGACTTTTCAAGCGCAAGAAACATGCCTTTGTTCCCTAGCACTTGGCATCGGGCGGGCATATAGTAGGTGCCAGGTAAATGTCCTTAGACCGAATGGATCTGCATGTGTTCTTACTTCATGAGGATTTCCATCTTGTCCTGCAGACAGAAGCCGGCCTCCTGGGCCACACTGTAAAACTTGGCCCTCATGGCGTTACACACCCCACTCTTGGAGTGGATGATGTCACGGTTGGTGCGGCTGTAGACACAGATGAGAAGGGCTTGGGGGATCGGGCCCAAAGGACAAACCCATGAGGCTGGCATCTCTGAGCCCCAAGGTAGGCCCCTTCAGTAGGGATTCCCTATATCCACCTGGGCTCTCTGCTCAACCTGGAGCCTCCCCCAGCATTCCCTTGCATGTGGGAAGGACAGGTCTTCTCAATAGCATCAGGCTGGTGGTGCAGGCCTTATTAAATGAGCCCACAGACAGCTGTCTGGTCACTTGAGCCCAGTAAATGTTAAGGACTCTCAGATGAAGATGGAATTTGGAGCTGGGAGATTCAGGTTCAAACTCCAGTGCCACCCTTCTGAGCTCTGTGGGTCGGGCAAGACATTTCATTGGCTTCTCTGTAGAATGCGATAATGTCGCCACCTCACAGGATTGCTTTTGAGGAACAAGATAATGAATAAAGCATGCTTTGCTCAGGGGCTGGCACGGAGGAGAAATTAGTTGCCATTGTCAGAGTTGTTTCTTGCATCCTGACCACGAGCCCCTTGCCCAGGGAATTCCTCGTCCTTCAGCAGTGTCTATGGCTTCGGGGAGTCTGGTCTGCCTTGCGTTATTTCTACACCCCTGGGAAGATAGAGGGTGCGGTCACCACAGCTCCTCTTGCCCATCTCCTTCCGTCACCCATCTGGCCTACCTTTTAAACTTCTTCTGGATTGGTTGGCTGTGGCTTTCTCCACTTGTACTGCTGGATCTGTCGCTGAAACACAAAGGGATGGTTTCGAGTTGCTTGGAGCCTGCTTTTCACAAAAAGGGCACCTCCAAGGTCCCAATGACCCCTGCTAGCCTCTAGGATTCAGGTAAGGGAGGCGGTTCTAACCAAGGCAGCAGTCATAGAACTCAGTGTGTATTTTCGTCACCCACCTTTTGGCCTTTGCTCCTACCGTACCCCCCTGCCTGGAGAGTCTTCCCTGTTTCTTCTCCACCCGCTCAAATCCTACAATATTTCACGGTCTATAGCAAGTTCTCCCTGTTCCGACTCTCTTAGTCCAATGTTGACCTGCCTCTGAGAGTTGGCAGAATGACACATTTTCTGGATCCCAGTTTCGTTTGTATAAAATCGTTCTCTCTACCTGGAAGACAAGTTCATTGTGGACGCTCCCATCCTCCTCTCTATACATACATCAGCACTTAACCTGGGGCTGAGAGCAGATTTGGTGAAGAGATGGTTGAGTCCTCCCAGGCATGCTCTCTTGGGTGTTTCTGACCCCAGACCGCCTCTTCCTTCAAGGATTCTTTTCTCTAAATTGGACCCTTGAGTAGAACACCCATTTCACTTGACTTTGGAGGGAGAGCTGGATTCAAAGCTCAGCCCTGGCAACACCACCTCCCCATCTGTGGGCAAGTAACACTGCTCTGGATTGTCAGCTTTTTCATCTGTGACCAATCAACTTCTCATGCCATTTGACCCTTTCTACATGGGGGCTGATTGAATCCTTTGAGTGGCTGCTTCCTCCTGTGGCTTTGTCTGGCCAGGGTTCCTGGTGGGGGCTGTGGAGCTCCCTTGCTCATACTTATCCCTCTCCACACCTTCTCCCAGGTCCCCCTTTTGTGACCTGGGCCTTCAGCACCTTCTCTCCCACGCTGCCTTCCTTCGTTTCTTCCAAACGCCTCAAAAATGGACTCAACTACTTTATCTGTGTGGTTCTAGCGGGTAAGACTGATTTTCTTGCCCCTATGATGTGTAGCTAGCCCTTCCCTCTTGGCCTTGTGACATCTGGAACTTCTTAAGGAAGCAGGCCTGGTGCTTTCCCAGACCTCTCTCCACAGGAAAGGTCCCGGCCTTTGCTGCTTTTCACAGAGGCTCATGGGACTGCACCTAGAGGTCTTAGACCTGGCAGGTGTTGGATCAAATGCTTATCAAATGCTAGCTGGGATGCAGAGCCCCCGTAATAATACCCAGAAGGCTTTGTGTTCTGGGTATTATTACGGGGGCTCTGCATCTCAGCTAGCATTACCCAGCTACCCCAACCTCTAGATGAATTCTTTGGGGGAGCGTGTTGGCTTTGACTTTCTCCTGCTGACGGCTGACACTGTGACTTAGGGAGGAGGTGAGAAGTGAGAGAAGTTGTGTTTTTAGCTATGATAAACAAGCAAACAAACAGAAATAAACAGCAAAAGACTCTTTTGCTTGTCTCAACCTCCCCTTTCCTTGGCTCTCATTGAGTTTCAGCCATACTGGTCTTTGCTCCGTGCCTCTGAGTTGCTTCCTGTCTCAGGCCCTTTGCACATGACATTCCCTCAGCTTGGAACACTATTTCCACCTTTCCCAGTTGTGGGCTAGATTTTTCTTCCTTTTCCTTCAAGCCTCAGCTTAAATGTCAAACTCAGTCTTGGTCTGGTTCCTGGTGCTCAATGTTCACCTAATCCTCCCTACTTCTCCTGCAGAACGCTTTCTGTAGTCATGATTATACAGCTAAGTCTGTGGATTTATTCGATAAACGCACGATTCTCTCGTTAGACCGGCAGTTCTCAACCGTGCGCAGGATTCGGGGAGAATGCAGATGGAAAAAGGTCACATCTTTATTTTAACTAGGCTTGAGCAGAAATGGAAATCACAGGTATTTGCACATCACAGTACAATTGTGGGAGATATTTTGAGAAATCATTTACACTCGACACTAATCCAAAATTACGGTAGTTGCTGGAGCTGCTGCCGAGTCTTGCTGTAGAGTGCATCGTGGAAGGAGCTCGTAGATTACTACACCCCAGATTTGGTTTTAATAACGTCGTCTATATTGCTATAGATTTCTTTGTAAACCTATGTAATTTATAGTATGCATTTAAAAGCATTTTTCTGAAAGGATCCATAGGCTTCCTCAGACTGTCAAAGGGTTGATGTCATGTAAAAGTTATCACCCCAGTCCAGGCAGTGAGATCCATAAGGGCAGACTGTGTTTGTCTTATTCGCTACTGAATCCCCCCAAACCTAGCACAGTTCCTGGCACACAGATAAACATTCTTGAGATGAATAAATGAAATGGGGGCGGGGCAGATCTCCCCTCTCCCATTATAAGTCACCCAAGTAAAAAGGGAAAGACTGGTCTTATACAGTGCCCTGCCTACTTTATCCCTCCACTACTGGAGGATTTTGACCGTGTGGTATACAGTTGTTGGGGAGGAATGCCTGCATACTCCCCTCCCAACCCTGAGAGTTTAGGGGCTTATTTCCAGTGAAGAAGGAAAAGTTGCCCGCTCCCTGCCCCACTTTCCACAGTTTGGTGAGGAGCATCTCTGCAATGGCCCCTGTAACCGTGGGATGCCTCCCAACCCACCTGCTGCAGGCCCCAGGCCTTCCTACCTTGATTTGTGGGTGGTTTGCATGTCTTTATAGGCAGAATCACTCTTGATTTGTTTGATCATTGACAAGAAACTGCAAAGCAAAGTGAGTCTGTTAATAAGGCAGCAAACCTACAGTGCTCCTGAGGCAGTTATCTGCAGGAGGATGAAGCATTCTCTTTCTAGAGCAGGGCTCCTTAGATGCTACCGGATATAGGAATCACCTGGAGAGATTGCCAGGAATATAGATTCCTGGACCATACTCCTGCAGAGTTGGATACATTAGGTCTGGGATAGAGTCTTACCCCAGAAGCTGCATTTAAAACCACACATGCACACGCACGCGCGCGCGCGCACACACACACACACGCTTCTGATGCGTGTGTGCAGAGAGTGTATTTTTGAAACCTTAGAATTTCTCAGCATATCGTGAAATAATGCCTTTTAAAAATACAGTTTTCTCTTGAGATTCTGGTTCAGCGGGTCTGGGATGAAGACTAGGAATTTGTATTTTTTTCATGAGCACCCCAGCTGAGTCTGATCTTCAGGGATGTTTGGAAAACACTGACGGAGGAATTTAAGAAAAGGCTGTCTTCCTAGACGATGTTATGGTCTGAATGTTTTGTGTCTCCCCAAATTCTGGTGGCGAAGTCCTAACCCCGCAAGGTGATGGTTAAGAGGTGAGGCCTTTGGGAGGTGATTAGATTATGAGGGTGGAGCTCTCATGAATGGGATTAGTGCCCTTTTATGATAGACCCCAGAGAGCTAGCTCGTCTTTTCCACCACGTGAGGTTACAGTGAGGAGACAGCTGTCTGTGAGGGAGCGGACCCTCACCGGACACTGCATCTTGATCTTGGGCTTCCGGCCTCCAGAACTGTGAGATGTAAATGTCTGTTTATAAACTATTCCGTTTATGGCATTCTGTCAGGGCAGCCCAAACGGGCTATGATAGATAATAGAGGTTTGGCCTTGAGGCTGGGGGGTTGGGTAGATTGGCTTTTAGGGGTTCTTAAAAACCCCAGAATTCTATGTAAGCCTTGATGGGAGCAGATTTGTTGTCCACAGTGAAAAAAGGGAATCAGGATTGTAAAGCGAGGAGGGCGAAAGGAAACCCGAAGCTCATCCTAACTGTCCCTCTGCGGCAGCACGGAGGAGCCTTCAATATCTGCTGCCTTAGCGAGAGATTAGGGAGATTTTTCTCCCAGAGGAAATGATGAGGATGGGAAATTTTAACAGGTTCTGGCTCTGTAACCATGGTTATTTTATCATTAGCTGCGACTGCAGAGTTTTGTGAGAACTAGGTTCCCGCGCGGTTTTTATCTTTGACGACTTCATGCAGGTCACTCATTGCCATTCATCTCTGTCTGTGAGGTGGGGCGATGGCGATGGGTAACGGGTGATGAACCTGCCTCATCGAGGTGCTGCGAGTATTTCGTGGGACACTGTGTGTGAAATAAAACTAATAACCATCCCCAACACTGCCATTTATTGAGAGCTTCCAGTATGCCGGGCACATTCTAATATGTTAAATGCGTTTATCTCACTGACTGCTTAAAATGACTCATTCGAGTAGACATTATTTCCATAACAGTAATGATAATTTACTGGGGTAATATCATTTAATTCCCACTACATCCCTTTGAGATAGATTGTTAATGAGCCTCACTTTACGGAATGGCAATTGGGCTCAGAGAGGTAAAGCAACTTACTCAACATCACATAGCAATTAAATGATGGGAGTGGAGATTGACCCTCGTCTGTTTGTTTCCAAGGCCAATGCTTTGATCCTGTACAATCTCATTTCATAGATGAGAGAACCGAGGTTTAGAGAAAGGCTGAGTGACTAATTCAAGGGCACTAGATTTTGAACCCCTAGAAGTCTGACTCCAAAGCCAGTGTTCAGACATGGTTCTATAGTGTAGCGGTTAGCATGTCTGCTTTACACGAAGAATGTCCTGGGTTTGCGCCCCAGTGGAGCCATGGTCCATGGTCTACGGCCATACCACCCTGAACAAGCCTGATGTCTGATCTCAGTAGCTAAGCAGGGTCGGGCCTGGTTAGTACTTGGATGGGAGACCACCTAGGAAGACCAAGTGCTGTAGGCATAAATAATAATAACAACAAAAAAAAAAAACAAAACAAAGCCAGTGTTCACACTATGATTTCTTACAAAGGAAGGAGCCTCATGGAGCCGATGTTTCATCATTATTGCCTGTTTCTAATGCTGATAAATCAGGCACAGTGACCAGGGCCTTAAGGGCCAGCATTGTCTTTGAGTGCCTGCAAGTGCCACCCTCCGGAGCCCTGATGCGAGTTGAGGCAGGAGCAGACAAATTCATCATTACAAGCGGAGGCGGGGTGTGATGCATGTAAAAGTGCTTGGTGAGCTGTAATTATGGTAATAACAATAACCGATAAGTCATAGCCGGCATCTCAGTGGTCTGAAGGCGATGATGAACCACTTCTAGTGCCTCATTTATTTTCAGGCAGTAATTTGCTTACTCAGAGGGATCAACACTTGGGAAGGGAACTCCAGCTCTAGCCAGTGTGCTCTCCCAGGCTTTTAGAGGTCAGACAGTCTGTGGACAAGGCTTCCCACCAGAAAGAAGACACTTCAGGTTCAAGTGTGACCCCCTGAGCCAATCACATTGGTCTCTGGCTTGAAACTTCAAAGGATTTTTGTTTCTTCTAGGATCGACATCAGAATCCTCGGGGAGGCCTCCAAGGTCCCCAGACAGACTTGCACCTCTTCCCATCCATTTTTGGCTGCATTTTAGTTCCTTGAAGGTGCCATGGTCCCTTTTGACCATATTTGCACATGTGCTGCCTATAATGTTCTCCTCTGCCCCCTGCCTGTCCTACCCCCAACTTTGACCGGCTAACTTTCATGCTTCAAAATCTCAGCTTAAAGTTTCTTCCTTGGAGGAAAGTTCTCAGATCCTGATCCCCATCCCAGATGAGACTGGATACCCCTATTATTTACTCTCACAGGTCTGAGTTTTCCTTCCAGAACCCTTCCCTCTATAATTAGTATATAGCCCATACATACTTATAAATATTCACTAACAGAATGAATGAATAACCCAAGGATCCCTGGGTTGCAATGTAGCAGAGTGGTAGAGAATGGTTTTTCGGAATTAGAAAGGTTCGGGTTCAAGTCGCGGTTATACCATGAGCTGGGTGACCTTGAACAAGATCCTTCCCTTCTCTGAGCCTCATTTCCTGACTTGTGAAATAAAGAGATAATAATACCTACCTTGCAGAGTGGTTGTAAGAACCCGGGGAGATGTTACTCGTGGAAGTACACACCCCTCGGTGCTTGTTTCAGAGAAAAGGCTCGATGACTGGGAACGGCTATCGCTGTCACCGCTGTTATTCTGCTATCCTTTACTCGCCCTAGAAGTCAAGAGAACATACCTGGGCGCCTTTTTTTGCATCTCGTTATCCATCATAATTGTCCTCCGGGCTTCTTCCCAAACCATCTCCAGGAGCTTCTGCAGATCTGATGGGAACATGGGAGGTCACCGTTGGGAGGGCTCTCTTGACACAGGATTGTGCAGGGCAGGGTCCAGCCCCTGGCCTGATGTTGCTTGCCTCTGTTTCTGACTGTTGGGGAGCTGGAGAGGGATGGGATCGGGGTCCAGAAGCAGCAGAGGCTTGTAGTGTTTGGTAGGTCCTAAATCTGACCTTGTCACTCCCTTGCTTAACACCCTTCAGCAGACTCTCCATTTGGCTTTGGGCAACATTTAAATCCCTCTGCATAGTCCCTGAGGTTCTGTAGGATCAGGCTGCTCTTTTTTCTCTCCTGTCTCATCTCATGCCCGCCCCTGCCTTAAACTCTGCTGTAGCCAGAGAGAACTGTTTCCAACTCCGGGAAGAAATCGTCTTGTTCAGGAAACCCTCTCTGATCCCGTAGACCTGATGTTCCAAACTGGTGATCCATGGGCCGAATATCACTCACAGATATGTTTGATTTGATTCGCTGTAGTTGCCAATCTTTTAAAACTGGAAGGTTTCACATAAAATTCCAGACCTTGACCTCTGGCTTCCCCAGGAAAGAATCCGAGATGGCGGGCTTATTCCTGCCACACCCTGGCTGTGACCTTTAGCCAGGCGTGTACTCTCCAGCTCCCCGCGGCACCCACCACGCCTCATTGCATTGGTCGACTTTTATTCCATCCCTAATATTGTTGCTTTTTACCTAGTGTAGAGATATTTCTTTGTATCTGACTGTTCTGGGTTGAATTATGTCCTCTCAAAAGATATGGACTTCTGAATGGGAATTAGTCACATTCTTACCTGGAAATAGGTAAGACGTAATTAGTTAAGGCGAGGTCATTCTGGAGTAGGGTGGGCACCCGATCCAATATAATAAGAGGGGAGAGAGAGACACAGGAGAAGATGGCCATGTGGTGACAGAGGCAGAAATTGGACTGATGACGCATCTACAAGGCAAACTGCCGAGGCTTGCCAACGAGTACCAGAAGCTAGAAAGGGCAAGGAAGGTCCTTCCCTACAGGTTTCAGGGGAAGCACAGCTCTGCTGACACCTTGATTTCAAATTCTAGCCTCCAGAACTGTGAGACAATCCATTCCTGTTGTTGTAAGCCACCCAGTTTGTGCCACTTTGTCATGGCAGCTCCAGGAAACTGATACGGTGACACTCGCAGAATTTAAACGATGAACTGTATTTGGAGTAAGCTGTGTGCTTCAAGAAAAGTGGGAGCATGGACGTCCTAAGTGTTTTTTATGGATACAGATTTGCAAGTACCTGGCACTGTGCTTGTTGTTTATGGGTCTCAGTCGAAATTTATTGCCGAATAAATACCTGAATGACTAAGGAGAAAACGAGGGAAAGATTTGGGAGACAGCGAGTTAGATTTGGGGTGTCAGCAGAGGAGGACAATGCCGGCGGAGACACTTTTCACTTTCAGTAGGTGCCTGTGGTCGGTTCAGGCTCCTGTCTCAGAAGCCACACCTGGAAGGGTAAAGCCCAGTGCTTCCTAAGGCCATTTGTGTCTAGCCTCGTTTATGAATGCAGCTATTGGGTGCTAGTGACCTTGGAGCCATCTAGGCTGTGATAAACATCAACATTTAGCCCTTTCCACTCCACCTTCCTCATTCCCAAGTAGTTTGTTTTCCTAGTAATGTGTGGTCATAATTCCATTTGACTTGAATCTGACCTTCGTCTTTGTCTTATCGTGCCTACCCTACCCCCTACTGCCACACATCCTAGAGTCCTTGGGGTGTGTCCAGAAGCCTGTTAGTGAGGGAGCTGTGGTTGGTTCCTCCACTTTCTTCCCCTTCCCTGAAAACCACGCAGCAACATCTGACTTCTCCACCAGCCTGGGGGCGGGGGAGAGCGGGTGGATACCAGCAAATGACCCCAAATGGCACATTGGGCAGCTTTCCTAGAGGATCGTGTCTAAAGCTCCACACATCACTTAATACTCCATAATTTTTTTCTCTGCTTGCCAATAATGCCTCTGGGCAGGAATGGCGTCCCCCAATGTTAATCTTCATCTGCATAGCTGAGGTTGGACATGTGCGAAATAGAATAAAGCCTTGGGGCTGTGAGGCCCCATCTACTCTTCAAGCCTACCTGAGAGAAGAGACCTGTTTGGAAAGGGTGCGGGTGCCATAATGGAGAGTTTCTCCGAGGAAGACAGCCCTGCGATGGGTGCCCGCACTCAGAGGGAACCCGCTCAGTTCTCAGTCCCTAGGACTTTCGGGGTGTCGTTACACACTGCTTGAGACAGTGGCATCCCATATTTTCAAATACCAAACCTTGTCTTCAAAGCGAAAATTCTGACTTCCTTCCTCCGTCTTCCATCTCTAGCCTGTCTAAGGATCTTAGTCTTAAGTGACTAAACCCATTTCTTCCTCTATTTGGGGGAAAATAGGAGAGGTCTTTTTGTTGTATGGAATTGGATTGAGGGAGAATATTAGCTGGCATAGGACCCCTCTTTTTGAGTTATTATCTAAGTGAGTTTCTCCTCTAACAGTTAGTTCTAAGGATGGGAGCTTCAAGATCGGCAGAAGGATCAGCCTGAACTTTGGTTCCTCGGGAATCCCCCCCACCATTGATTTGGGGAGGGGATCAGTCCACGGAGAGGCCACAACCTGCTGTCCTCAGTGATTTGCACCCACAAAGACTTCATTCTGCAGCCAGCCCTGGAAATTAGACCTTGGTCAAATGATGTGTCTCTCAGGATAGGATTCATGAATTCAGAATCAATTTTGCAGAGGTTTTTAGAAGGCAATTGAAGTCTGGGAAATTAATCTACTTTTATCGAGGCTGTGACAAATGGGATGGAGGTTAAAGTGTAAACAGAGGAAAAGGGTGGGGGGGGTGGGAGTAGGAGGACTTTATCTCTGTGACGTAGGTCTCTGGTGGAAATGCATTTCCTGGCCATTGTGCATCTTCTGTGTGTCAGGGTGAAGGTGAGTAAGACATTGTTCCACGCCTGTGGAGAGCTCCCATTCCTTTTCCCTTTCTTCCTTAATAATAGAAATTATGAAATAAATAATTCGTGTCTATGTCTTTGCATATACTGTGTGTTTGTGTGTGTGTGTACAACGGGGAGCATTTACTAATCCAATTTCCCGACATTCTTTGTAGCTAGGCATGGCCCTATGTCTAAATTCCGGGCAATGAGATTTTAGTAGAAGTGTGTGGAGCTTCTGAGAAGGCTGCTTAAACTCATCTGGGACTGGGTACTTTCATCCTTTGCCAACTTCCTTCTGCTTCCAGACTCTAATGTGGCTGTGATGACTGGCATCCCGGCAGCCATTTTGGATCATGAAGTGCTATTAAGCACAGTGGAGAAGAGAGACAGAAGGGATTAGGATTCTCGATAACCTTTTGGAGTCATTCTACCAGCCATGGGCTGGTCTTCTTTAATCAGCAAGAAAAATAAACTTGCATCTTTTTTCTGCCATTATTCTTCAGATCTCTGTATGCAGCCAAAAGAAGTTCCTACCCAATACAGTATGATGTAGTTGTAAATTAAAATTAAGTACTCAGTAAAAGCAACTGCACTGTACTAAGAGAATTGAGAGGAAGGAACCCAGGAGAGTCAGAGAAGACATTACGGTGGAGGGGATATTTGAATTGAGTCTTGAAGGTCGAGCAGGAGTCGACCAGACTGAAGGGTCAGAGGTGAAAGGGCACTGCAGACAGGGGAAGGCACAAAAGTATATGCATTGTTTAAGAAGAAGAAGAAAGTATTTTGGTGAGGTTGGAGTGCCTGGTGTAAGGCGTGAAGTAGCAAGAGCTGAGCCTAGTATAGGCAGTCTGGGGCAAGGTCGGATGCAATGTCTTAGAGGCAGTGGGGTGTCATTGAAAGATGGGGAGCACGATATCAGATTTTTAATTTAGAAAGTTCCTTCTGGGTCAATATGGGGAAGAATCTGTGGGCAAGTGAGGGCAAGACAAGGAGTGGAGAGACTAATTAGGAGGTTGGAGCTGTCATCTACATGAGAGGTGATGAAAATCTGGATAAGGGGGTCCCAAACTTAGGTACCTACACGGGTCAGGTAGTGCCAGAAGTGATTGTCATGGAAGAAAAAATCAAGATGCTCTCTTGCTCTTCCATTTCCCACTTTTTTTGTTTAGAGAGTCGGGTAAAGCATAGACCTTTGAGGGCCAGATGATCTGGTTTCACATTCAAATTCTGGCTCCATCACTTACTCGGTATGTGACTTTGGGCAAATTATATATGTGCTGGAAGCTACAATAATGCCTGACACATAGAAGTCCTTTAAAGTGTTAGCTGTTGTACCGCCGTCATCATCATTATCCTAAGGAAAACAGTAGGGCAGATGAGACGATAAGTGGCCGTACACCTGTCCAATTGTGAGCGGTGGAATGATTGGGGAGGGGTGGGGACAGTGGAAAACTAGAGAGTACATGCCCCAAGAGGGGCAGCTCCAGTTGAATGTTGTCACGCAGGGTCGAGGCCCATTGTTGCCACAAGGGCGATTTTTTTTTAAATCAGAATTTTTATGTTAAATCTTTTAATCTTAAAAAGCCACTCCTCCTGTTTTTATTTTTTATTTTTTTAAACCTTGTGTGCTAAACAAACCTAAGTGTCGGGAACTGGCCTATGTGTCCCAAAATCAAGACAAAAATCAAGACAAAATCAAGACAAAATCAAGACAAAATCAAAACAAAAGCAATAGGAATGAAGAGAGTAGGGTTCAAAAGAGTTTTAGGTGATAACACTATTTGGGGCTGGCAGTTGGGTAGATTTGGGGAGAAGGTGGCCATTGGGGAAGGGTCTTTGAGGCCTCAGGTGCCTGGAGAGATGGCACCATTCATCCTTCCTGTCATCACAGAGTCCCTTTCCCCCTCTGCTTTCTCCTTCCTTCACCACTCAGGCTGCCACTGGGAGAACCATCTGCAAGTTTGGGGGCCGAGGCAGTGTCTTGAAGCTGGAGACACATCTCTGTTCTTCTTATTCAAGAGCAAGACTTTTAGAGTTGAAAGACACATTAATGAATATATCATTAATAACCACACAGACACTTTTGAAAAGAAAATCAGGTCCTGTTTCTCCTATACTGAAAACCTTCCAGAGACTTCTTATTGCACTTGGGATAATTCTGAAGTCCTTACCTTGCTCTGCAGATGTCGTGCATGCTCTGGCCCCTGCCACCCTCCCTGGCTTCATATCCTCAAGGTCTCAGCTCAGACGTCAGAGCTGAGAGAGGCCTTCCTCGACCCTGGCTAAAGTAGCCCCATTCCCACCAATAGTCTCTCTCTAGCCCGACCTCTTGTTTTATTTATTTGCTTGTTTGTTTGTTTGTTTATTCATTCATTCATTCATTCATTCATTCATTCATTCATATAAAATATTATCTACAGTTGCCTTGCTAGTTATAGTTTTCTTACTTATTGTCTCTTCTTCTTTCTAAAATGTAAGCTTGGGGAGATCAGGTACTGTAACTCTCCAGGCATTCAATAGCTGATCAGTAGATAGGTATTGAATGAAAGAAGGTTCAAGAAATCCATAAGTCACACATTTGCTGATAGCTTATCTTAGTTCCTCTCTGTCTCAAATGATACTTCTGTTCAGTAAACAGTTTTTCAGGGCTTGGAGCCTTTCTTGGTCCCCTGTCACCAAGGGGGAAATTTTTCTCACTGGCAGTCATCGCTCTGCGTCCTGACCACTCACTGGATTCTTGCACTTTTGCCCATTTCTGGCTTGGATGATCAGGGTCCCAGTCAGGCTTTCTGGTCTACCTGGATCTCTTGTCCAACCTCCTTGAATCTATACTACACCCAATCTTTGCCTGCTCAGCTCAGCCCAGGCTTGGTTGTTATGGGCATCTGGAGATTGTGGAAGAACCCTGGCTGAGAAGGCAGGCCCCAGCTTGGGTGCCGCTGAGCGAACAGCAGCTATGGATATGGCAGGGAGGTGTCTCATGCAGCAGAGTCGACACTTTTGCAGTGGGCCGGCCACCTCTCTCATGTCCTTGTCTTTCTCTTTTTCCTTTCTACCTACTCCAATCCATAAAGCCTTCCACGGATTTTTCTAAAGAACTCGTGTCCCCCAAATTGCGAACCACTGTAAAGGTGTGTTCCAGAGTGGGGGATCACGGAGTGATACAAATTCCATATATAAAATGTTTAGAAAAGGCAAATCCTTGGAGACAGAAAGTAGATCTGTGGTTGCTGGGGGTGGGGGCTGGGAAAGGAGAGGATCTGCCAGTGGATTTGAGGTTTTCTTTTTTGGTGGGTTGAAATGTTCTAAAATGAGATTGTGGTTATCTAACTCTGTAACTTTAGTAAGAAAAGCATTGAATCGTACACTTGAATTGAGTGAATTTTATGGTATGCAAATTATAAGTCAAAATCTGTTAAAAAGAGACACAGAATTTCAAAACCTAGTAAGAAAAAATATTAAATATCTCATTAATAATGTTTATATACTGACTGCATGTTGAAATGATACTATTTTTTATAAATCGGGCTAAATGTAATATATTATTAACATTTTAAACAAAGACATTGATGACCAGTGGCTGTCTCCGAAGGAGAAATGGCTCGGAGTCACTCAGGTTATAGGATTTGTTTCTGATCTCCACTGGTGTAAAGCAAAGGGGTCTAAGGAAATAGCACAGGGTGAAGGGACCCCTGTGTCCCCTTTAGTTGAGCTGGGGCAGAAGTGAACCAGGAGGGGTTCTCGATATCTGGCTTCAAGGCAAAGTGTCAGGGCAGATTGCTCAAACCTCAGGTCGTACTTACTGACATGGAGAGGTTCTTCGTCTGGCTTGGTTGAAGACGATTCATTGTCCTCGATGTCCTTGCTGCCCGTTGCCTGGTTGATCACACTTGGGGGCTCATCTGAGCCAGGGTTCATGGAGAGCATGCTGCTCTGGGGAGAGGAGCCCCCACTAGTCCGAGACAGACTGAGTGTGGAGCCTCGCCGGCTTGGTTTGCGGCTCGTGGCACGTGGTGCAGGAATTTTGAATTTTTTACTCTGAAGGAGAGAGAGAAGAAAAGGGGGTTTTAGAAAGAAGGAAGGAAGGACAGGAGGATGGAAGGAAGAAGAAAAAGAAGAAGGAGGGTCGAAAGAAAGGAGGGAAGAAGCAAGGAAGGGATGGGAAGGAGAGGAAGGAAGGGAAGGAGGGAGGGAGGAAAGAAGGAAGGAAAGAAAAAAGCGAAAACCTGGCTCTGAATGTGAATTCCTTTTAGCTCTTTCCAAACACTATGAGATACATCCTCAGTGTGGAATTACCTTCTGTCGCAAATTGAGATAATTTAAAAATAGGTACTACTTGAAGTAAATGCGATGAGACTTATTCTATTTAGTGAGTCCCACGATTGCCCAAGCAGTCACTACGGGAAGCCAAACACGAATTCCAGTGATGCTGCCGTGACCTAGAGTAATAATCATCATTATTGCTTTTTAACCTGTGGAAGAAGATGGCTCTAATCGCTACATCTTGGTTTTTGACTCCAAATCACATGCATCGACTCCTTGTTCACCATGTTGATGCCTGGGCCTCAAGGAATGAAGATTTGTATTAATTTGGGTTTTCCAAAGAACACGAGATGGAGAAATTCTAAGCTTAACCTTTAGAAGGTGGAGTAGGAGGAAGCAGAGTTGGCTAGTGGGGTTGCACTCTTGGGGGAAGACTCATGGTTATGGTGGGTCCAGGAGGGTCTGGATGACAAGTCCTAGAAGGTCTGGGTAGGAAGGGAAAGTCTTGTAAGGGGAACACAGATTTTTGTTGGAAGGAAAGGAGTCAGAGAGGATTGGTTACAGGGGAATGTGTGTGTGTGTGTGTGTGTGTGTTTATGTGTGTGTATGTGTGTGTGTGTATATACACACATCCTCTTGCATAACTGGTGTTCTTTCAGAATGCACTATGTGGGATCATATCCTCACTTAACTCATGACCCAAGTCTTAGAGAGGCTTCCTAACTTGCCGAAGGTCACATAAGTACCAAGTGGTACATCCAGGACTCAAACGCAGGTCAGGCTAATGCCAAAGCTAATTATTATGCTTCGCTTAAAAATACTGTAAAAGCCTTTTTCGGTGGCATTGAAAATGCCCCTGATCCTGTGCTGTTGATTCTTTATGACCTTTAAAATACCAGGTTTATGGTGGGGAAGAGTAGGCCCTCAGCTGCTCCAGAGTTAAGAGCTCAATAAGGGCCTGGGCTATAGTTTACACTCGATTCATAGAAACAATTTTATTTGATAACATTTAAAATGAAAGCTCTTACAGGGCAGACTGAGGTCTTCTTGAGATGAAACTCATACTGTTTGATACCCTAGGGAAGAAGACAGGGAGAAGTTGTAGCCACACAAACATTTAACAAATATCTAACAGGGTGGAGAGAATTGTATCCAGCTGGATTCATTTCAGGGAGTCCACCATATACGATCAGAAGTAATTTTTTCATTGGCTACCTTGTAGGGCCCTGAGTGTAGGTGGAACTTCCCTGCATTAGAATTGGGGAAGGATTTCTTGGTTGCACAGTGGAGGAAGAGGGAGGAAGAGGGATGGGGAAGGCTGTCAGGCTTAAGATGTGATCTCTCCTGTGACCTATCCCCCTTACCCAACCTTTAGTGAAATTCTGCACTAATGACAGAATGCTTCAGAGTGTAACCTACTGGGCAACTGGAGTATGAACTGGGCTTAACCAGATCTCCAAGGGGACATGTGGGTTACAAAATGACTGTGACGAAGCAAAAGCAAATGCCAAAAGTTGAGGTGTTCTCTTCTTGGATAAATTAGGAGCTTAATACAGTGTCCTCATTGTCCTGACATTGCAACTGGTCAGGAGCTTGCCAGACTGATGGAAATTTTTTCAACTCTCTGCCACCCTGGGGAGACATGATATCAGGGCTCAGGGATAATATATGTAGAAGTAGCCTCTGCTTTTTTCATCTGACACAATCTGAATTCCTGACTCTGAAAACCAGGCTCTTTAGATCAATGTCATTTTTAAAGACTAGACAGATTGTGTCATGGGGGGCAGCCTGGAGTCTTGCAGTGAGCCCTGGACTCAGAGCCAGGGGTCCTCAGGGAGGCCTTGAGCAAGTCATTCGGCCTTGCCTCAGTTTCCTCGTCTATAAAACAAAGAGGAGGGACTGGGATGATCTCAGAAGAGCTTTCCATGTCCAGAGTTTTGTGTGTATCTTCCTTGGGCTGGGATTTTATCCTGTGCTTCTAAAGTTTCCACTAATTAAAATTCAATTAACAACCTCAGCCAGGAAATCCAGAGTGAAAGTCTGACCCCTCTGATTAATTGATAGTGGCAGAAAAGTAAAATGGGGGTGGGGGGATGTGACAAGCAGTTTCAGCATCTCGCTTGCCCTTCATTGAACTGACTCTCTCTGAATCGACTTAAATCCCCAAATGCTCCTTCTCTATTTTTGGTACCTCACTCAGGAGCAGTGTTAAGCAGCTGCTGTGTTCCACCTCACCAGGGACTGCAGTGGTTCCTTATACTTTCTCAGAAGCAGGGGTCCCAAACCTGTGGCCCATGGAGAAACGTGTTTAACAGCCCAGGATTGTTTTGTACATGAAAACCGAGGCTATTGGTCGTTCTTGAGAATGATAAGCCCTAGGTTCCCATTCTCACATGGCAGAAATGAGCTAGAGCTGTGCAGTGGTTCTTCCCTTTAGCTGTGCAGGAGTATTCTTGTCTGCCACAGACCTCACCGCTCCATATTGCCTTACTCAGCCTGATTTTTTTTTTTTTCATTTCTCAATTTGCCGGGCTCTTACGAACATGGCCTTGGCACTGACAAGCTTGGTACATACAGAAGAATATCATTTTCTGTGTGAGTTGATCAGAGCCTCTCTTTCAAAGTGCTAATTTTACAGGTGGAGAAACTGAGGTCAGGAAAGATGAAAGGACCTGTCCAGTGCCACACAGTGAACTGAATCACAATGGCTGAGCTAGGTCTCCTGACTCCTAATTTCGGGTCCCTCCACCCTCAGAGTAGATCGTGTTGCAGCCTAGAGTTTGACCCACAGATCGGCCCAGGGAATTAGTTTTGTGAGTTCAAGTGCAGCGATTCACTCTCTCCTCCTCCGATTTTAGTCGTGCATATTCCTGAAGGACATTTTTTAAAGGTCTGTGACTCCTGCTGCTTTTCGTGCGCATCTCTGGAGACAGATGCACGTGATATCTCCATAGCAACTTTCTGTTATAAAAACAAATGCTCTTATGTCTCAGAGCTATGGGCACCCTGATGAAAGAGCAAGAAAATGGCGAAACTCTTCGTGAGGGGCAATTATAATCCTGATACCATGGAGAACATGCATTTGAAGGCTCAGCGTTTAGTAAAGTGCTTAATAAACAGACCCAGGATTAACTCTTGGCTCTCATTGCCCAGCTGTGTGACCTCATGCAAGTCACTTAACCTCTCTGAGCCTCAACATCCTCCTTTCACATCTGGAGATAATAATCGTGCCCCAGAAGATTATTAGGACAGCCTAGCGACCTTAGCACAACCGGGCCCATTGCAATTATGGCAAAAAGTGGCTTCTGTAAATTCTATAACCACGACAATACTTAGCATTTTAATGTTTTTAAGGTGAGTTTGCATATTGTCTCTTGGGGTTCTTTACCAATGTCGTGAAGTAGGCGGTGGGTATGGGAAGGTTTAGCGAATGCTCTAGTTGTGTGCTTTCTCGGTCATCCTTACATACCTAAAAATCGCCTCTTGCCATTATGATTATTGTGGTGCTTGTTTGTTGCGTAGATGAATTTAGGAGATTTGGGGTTAAGAATAGTTTGGGGTGAAAAGGATAGACTTCTTGATGTTCTCTTAATAAACACATGTTCTAATGTGTAGAAAACCCTGTCTGTTGAATCACTTCTTATTTTCTGTGAGGAGTTGGCGGGTGGGGGTGGGGGGGGCGAGAAAAATGACTGTTATTGATTCAAAATATAGAGTGAGGTGAGTGTATTTCCTTCCCGTGATATCCCATTAAGCTGCTCCTCAACGCCCCCCTCTCCATGAAGTGATGTCTAGCCAAATGTCATTTTTCCTATAATCCCCCGATAACCATTTTCATTAAAATTGATGAAAAGCATCCAACAGCATGGGATTCTGACTTCCCTTCATTCAGAGAACCAACTAGAAAAGAAAAAAGTCCATCGGAGGAAAGACTGGCAAAAATGCCTGTGGCCAGGCGGTGTCGTCACGCGCTGTCTGTTACCTTTGGCCCTGTGACGAATTGTTCCCACCTCTGTCCCATGGACTTGTCCTTATTGATTTTTTTTATCGTGCTCTTGCTTCCACCTGGGTCCCTGGGTGAGAAACAGCTTAATGAGTTTTCCGTTTTCAGAGTCTTGGTTTATTACAAGTTCTTTTAAGAAAATGCAATATATAGACGATGGAGGCGGTTGGTCTCTTCATAATTCCCCTCCCCCTCCTGGACTTATGAAGACGTGGGAGGGGCAGTTCTCCATAGCAGGGTCTTTTGAGTGAAAATGGAGATTAGGAGAGACCACCGCTAATAGCATGTTTGTTTCTGAATCTCTGCCTGCTCTGGTGCCTGAGGGTCTCACCATCAGGAGTACTTCTCCCATCCAAGTACTAACCAGGCCCAGACCCTGCTTAGCTTCCGAGATCAGACGAGATCGGGCGCATTCAGGGTGGTATGGCCATAAACAGGAGCACTTCTAAGTAACAGAGAGAATTACTGGGTGGAGTTTGGGGGACCTTGTGGGGTGGATTGCACAATGAAAACCACTGGCTTGGAGTTTATTGAGCAAAACTTCTATAGGAAGTTGTATGCAAGGTGCTTCTGTGCATTCTCGCTGAATCATATCAACAAAACCTCTTGATATAGTCATTATCATCCGTTTTTACAGATGAGAAAAAAAAACAACTATGAATCGAATGACCCTCACTTGCATGGGTCCCTCCAGGGCCCTGTACCTAACTTTGTATTGTAATTTTGTATTCTATTTCTTAAAGCACCCCCATCCCCAGTTAAATAAGCTTCAGATCCCACAAAACCTGGATCCTGCCCTTGTGGGCTGAGAACTTTCTGTGTATGAGATGGAAGCCCCAGCAGTTTCTGTTGGTGACATGGTCCATAATCCCTTGGGACCGGATGGATGAGCCAATTCAGAATTTTGGCATCTTGGAAAGGAAATATGCTTCAATGGGGTCTGAGGCAGCATCTTGTAATCAAATACTTTAATTTTGCTGCAATGATATATAAGGAGATTCACACGAGGAGGGATAAATAAAGAACATAAATAGTTTCAAATCAAGTTTTACCACCAAGTCTGTTTGGTTTATGTCAGATACTGCTGCCAAATGAATGATGAAAAAACAGTTTTCAGAGCCCTTTGGATTTTGGATTTGTGGCTCTGGGGTGGTGGATCTCGTGATATACAAGCAGGAAGACTCAGTGTGTGCTCTCTCAACTACCTCTACCTGTCTATTGATTGATTGATCTGTTGATCTCTTTCCTTCCTTGCATGCATCCATCCCATCCACCTTTCCATCTGTCCATCTGTCCGTCCATCCATCCAGTCTCTTTTTTTTTAATCCCCTTTTCTCTGCAGAAAGGTCTTTTTAGATGGCTGGCATCCTTTAAATCAGTTGGCTGTCTGTCACTTAGCGTAGACTAGGGACTTGGGCGAAAGAGATGGCCAGACCAGTTTGATGGCGAGGGGGAGGCACTGACAGAGGTCTGAAGTTATCAGGGGCTACTGAGTGCCAGTGATAGGAGAGATGCCCAGATACAGGAGGCAAAATGTGGTCGAGATCAACTTCATTTAAAACTGGCTTCTTGTGACATTGGGGGTCTGAGTAGCAGAATCAAAGGCCTTAACCTGCCCACACGGGGAGGGTGTATGCACTCTTTGGTGACAGAACGTATTGAGCACCTACCAGCTCACAGCCACAATGCAAGAAATGCACCCAGATGCCCAGATGGAAGGCAGGCTGGGGAGGGCGGGGTGAGAATGTGCCTCTAAGCTTTTTGTAAGACTTTCTGTTTGATTACACAATAAAAAGCCCTCTGAATAATTAACGGTGAAGCTCATTTAACGTTGGTTCTGTCTGCCTCTCCCCCGAGTAATCAAATTAGGGAATATTTAAAATCCAGCCAGAGGAAGGAGCAGCAATACTTCAGTCCTATAAACAATATTTAAATTAGCGGCACTTTTGAAGTCTGATTTATGGCTACCCAACTGGAAGCTTTAGCGTTTCTGCTTTAGAGTGTTTCTTTTAAGACCACAGGGCTTTTTGCTTTTTCCCTTTGCTACCATTGCCCCTGCTGTGCCTCCAGCCTTCTTATTGAAGTTCAAAAGCAACCCCCTTCCTCTTTTAAAATTAAATCTGGTCCCAGCCAGGCTTTCAAAATCTTAAACATTCAGGTCAGATCTGGAAGATGGAGGTCTTCTGTTAATACCGACTTCCAAGATGACCTGAAATCTCTTGCAACTTGGGGTAGCCGGCTAAATGAGCGAAAAATGCAGCAAGCTTCCCAGAGATCTTAAAAGGCCCTACACCCTTGCTCTTGCAAAGCCGTTGATAAAGAAAGGGCCTGGTTAGACGGAATCAGTCTCTCTGATGTTTCATTTTCAGTAGCAAATAAACCAAAAGGGAAGATCAATAGGCAGTGGGAAATAAATAAACCATGGAGCTTTGCCGTCCACAGCGGGCTGACTCCACACCTTGCGGAGAAGGGCAAAGCAAGTTGGGGCTCCTTCCCATGGCTCGGGGGGATGGTCATCAGTGCCATTCACCGGAGAGTCCCAGGCCTCTGGGCTCCTTGAAGTCAGGCGTAGCACCGTGACTTGCTTCATTCAAAAATGCATGTGCGAAAGTGACATGTGGCCCTTAGCATGCCAGTCCCCGAGGCAGCTTTCCTTTTCTGCTGCACGGAGGGTGGAAGCTGGTGTGGAGATGGAGCTCCTACCAGCCTGGGCCCTTGGGCGTCTCTTAACGAGCAGAGCTCCACGTTGATGACACGTAGGGTGAGCAAGAAATGAACTTGTGTTGCATTAAGCTGCCGACAGTTTGAGGTTGTTCATTATGGCAGCTTAACCTAGTTTACCCAATCGATGCCCCTGATTTACTGTCTGTGACCTCAGGCACGTCTCGCTGAGCATCAGAACCAGGAAAGGGGTGTAGCTTGGTTGGTTAAGATTGGGTTCAAGAATCTGGCAGACTTGCCGTTTGCGTTCTCTGTCTGCCCTGCTGCTTCCTAGCTGTGCGTGGTTGTGTTATTTATAGCCTCTCTGAGCCTCAGTGTTCCCCATCTGTAAAATGGGTGACTGGTATTAGCTATGTCAGAGGGGTGCTGTGAAGATGAAATGGGGCTTATTAAGAACTTGGTGGGACGCTTTGTACAGAGGACTGAAAACAATTAAACAGAGATTTTCCAACAGAGATTTCAGTGTGGCTTGGCGGAGGGCGGGGAACAAGACACTTAGCGGATCCGTGAGGGAGAAGTGGCTGTGATTTCTGGACCATAATTTCTACCTGCCGAAGCCTTCTGGAGGATCCCATTTCCCAGAAATCAAGCGAAGAGGGCATAGAGCACGGTCACATCACTTTTAAGTCTACCCACCAAGCACATTTTGTTCCTATCAGTCACTTGAAGATGTCTTTCCACAGTGGCAATCAGAGTAATTTTTCTCAAATACTTCACTCTTTCTGATCCCGTAGTTGGGGTAAAACACCTGCTTTTCAGGGTGGAAAACATATTACTTCAGTTTAGAAGGCAGTCCTGTGTCCATGACTGAGATGGAGAACGGAGGTAACTGTTGATTTTTGCACCGGGGAGAGGACAGAGATCAGAGCTCTGGGGACCGCTCACCCAGGTCGCCCTATCCTGTCTCCTGAGTGACAGGTGCATGCTGATCAACCCGTCACATCCCCCCCTACTCCTACAGAGATGTCCACTCGAGTACAGGAGTGGAGGAATGCACTTAAACTCATGCTGAGAGGAAGGCAGGCGAAATCAGAGATTTCATTCAAATGTCACCTTCTCTGAGCGAGTCTTTCCCTGAAGACCCAATTTAAAAATGGCCCCCTCACACACACACTCTGTCGGTATCACATCACCCTGTCGATTTTTTTAATGACACTTAATGCTATTTCAGAGTATCTTGATTATTACATGTTTATCATCTCCACTCCCCCCATATTCATAATTAAAAAAAAAATCAATCTCAAATAGTGCCGAACTAGAGTTGGCTCATACTGGCTCCCAAAAACGGAACTTGCGCATCTCTTGTCAACTGCAAGTTCGACGACATCATGTTGGTGAGCCTGGAATCAGCCATAGCAGGACTGGTTCCACCATGGACATTGGTGTGGCTACAAATCATGGCTTTTCACTCCTTGGAGAACTAAACTGGTTATTAAACATTTGCCAGCATGCACTGACGCCAAACTAAAATCACCATCAAGAGCAGATGGTTCGCTAGAAAAAGCAAACCCGACAAATACTCTGACATTCTGTGGGAATCGTTCCTGGGCTGCGTGTTTCTACCAGGTCTGGCTGAGGTTCTGGTTCAGGTTCTGCCTTGACAAGTCATCGTAGAACCTCCACTATTCTCAATGTGACCTCTATGTCTTTTTTTTTTTTTTTTTTGCTGCAGGTGTTTTGGTCACATTATGGGCACATTTCTAAAACCAACCAAAGGAAATAAAGATGGTTCTTTTTATCTTCTCAGTCCAAATTCCACGTGATGTTCTTGCCTCGGTTTGGGAGAACAGGTGCTGAAATGTCAGGCAGAAACGTTGCTGCTGGTAGCTTGCTCAGGGAGATGAAATGCTATTAGAAGTCCACTTGTTAAGGGACCTTTTTCTTAGCATCTAAGCAATCAACTGTGAAAAAAATTAGATGTTGCTTTGACCTGGAAATTCCATTTCTCAGGATCTATCCAACAGAAATCTTTTCAACTGGGTGCAAAATGTATGCACAAGGATGCTCTGGGCAGTCCTATTTGAAATGTAAAACTTGAGAACCATCAATCGAGAAAGGGTTATCTTATCTAAATGATGGTTCACCCATACCGTAGAATACAAGTGTTCTATTAAAGGAATGTGGAAATTGTTTTAAACATCTAAAATCTTTGTTTATACCATCAGGGAAAGATGTACATAAGATGTCGTAAAAAGGGAGGAAGGCATGTAGGGAACAATACATGGAATATGATCCGATTTCTGTAAAAAATTTTGTGTATCTGTATATGTTTATAAGGGGAAGGCGTTAGAAAGATCTGAAGGAGGCAGGACACACCTCAGACCTTCAAAAGGAGTGTCCTCTAGGGAAGCATACTTCATACGCTTCTGAAGTTTTTTGAAAAAATTTTAATAGGAGTAAATGATATTCATTTATTTCTTGAGCAGTTTCGTTTGAAAGAAAACATTGTGAGAAATGTTTTAAGGCTGTGGGTTTCAAACAAATTCTGTGAGCCACAAAGATGTTTTGGCAATAACTAGGGTGGCTTGGTTGGCGGGTGGGGGTCCCAGGTCTCCCAGAACCCTCCAGCCTTCTATTTCATATAGAAGCTCCATTTCAAAAAATTTGTTTTAAACTATTAGGATTTCTTTTTTTTTTTTAAAAAAATAAATAAATAAAAGGATTTCTGTTGCTTAAAAAATAAAGGTTATAAACCTATTTCAAAAAATTTGTTTTAAACTATTAGGATTTCCTTTTTTTTTTTTTTTTAAAAAGGATTTCTGTTGCTTAAAAAATAAAGATTATAAACCATTGCATCAAAAACAAAAACAAAACCCCCCACAAAACAACAGTTTTAAATTTATCCCGAGCAAAAACATGAAATCAATTGGAGTTACAAAACAAAACAAAAAACCAAAAAAAAAACAACAAGTTTTAAATTTATCCCAAGCAAAAACATGAAATCAATTGGAGTTGCTGGTCTATCAATAGATGCATGGTTTATATTTCTGGTTGCATTTGAGGTTAGTTTATCAGGGCTCCGTTGCAAGGGATGAATGGGGTGTGGGGTAGAGTGGACATGTGGGAGATGGGTGGTAAATATCCTCAGGGGGAAGGTGTTAATTAAAATTCAGGATTTTGTAGGAGAAAAAAACTGAATTCACCTGTGAGGCAGGGCTGTGAGAAGGAACTGGTAGCAGCTTATTGGGCTGGGAGTGAGGAGTTCCAATTTATGAGGGAACTGTTTTATTTAACTCGGCTTGGGATTTTCACAGAGCAAATCTAATTCCTTAAGTCAGGGTCCTTGACCTTTTTTGTTCCATTCTTGCAGACAGCAGACGACATGAGTCTTTTTAAAGAACCAACACCTTTACGTGCCTGCCTGTCCCTTGTTCTGCCTTTTGTGTGCAAAGCATTTCCTGCAACGGTGGCCTCAAGGCTTTTGCCGGAGCCCTCTCCAGTGGTGGGGACACACCTACCACTTTTCTTAGCCTAGACAATGGATTCTGTAGCTTCTGCCTGAGCGAACCCAGCTGCTTCAGGGACCAGAACACTGAGTGCCCCCTTGGGTTAAACTGGAGTAACAGCTCTGTGTGTGTGTGTGTGTGTGCGTATACATACATATATACATAATTCATATGTATATATGTAAAATTTGGATATTTTATATATATATAATCCAAAAACTCTTAAGAGAAAGAAAAATAAGGACAAAGAGAAAGGGAGGGAAGAGGAGGAAAAAGAAGAGGAGCAAATAAAAAATAGCGTTGGGGAGACACGGCCCAAGAAGAGAGGCAGAGAGAAATCTAGCTGTGCATCCAGTGGCGTGCCGGCCAATTCCTGCGGTGTAAATACTCCCACCATAGCTGATTGATTTCATGCTTCTGATGCGACGTCACCAAATACAGAGTTGGGAAGAGACACAGTTGGCTCTCACAACTGAGGGCTCCAGCTCGCCCCTGTTTGGAGCCCACAGAGCACGCAGAAAAACCCCTAAAGCAACCTACCCACCAAAAACAGCACACAGAGGGGAAGAACAAACAGGCGTTTCCTTCCCTACTGCCAAGTCTATCGCTAGTTACGGCAGGTGGCAAGGCAGGTGGCAGGTCTAAGGGCTGAGACTTACTTTGGATTCCAGCAGGTGATCAAGGGCTTCATGGTGTGGTGGGTGTGGTCGATAGTCAGGGCCTCCAGAAGCCAGTGGAGGGCACAGAGCTGGCGGAAGAGGGGTTCCCTGCAAAGACAGAGAGAGGGAGCACAGTGGGATCCTGTCAGAATAATGTTTCGTCACAGTTATGGCAACAGACACAGGGCTTGTGCTGGCTCCCAGTTAGAGAGCGGCTGCCATGTTCCAGGCCTGTGTGTTTCCCCTGCCTCAGCTCATTGAACCTTTGAGGGGGGCCTGTGAGGTGCTCACTGGCTCCATTTTACAGATGAGGAGTCTGAGGCTCAGAAGAGTTAAGGAACTTGTGCTCAGAGGAGTTAAGGCACTGGGTTAGTAAGTGGCAGAGCCATGGTTTGATATTAAGCGACCCTATCCTAGTTACTGGGTATCTGTGCCAGTAGGAGAGGTGATAGGGGCATCCCACAGCTGGAGGTCTTGACTCAGGCAAACGAGAGGATTGAAGAAAATTAATATCCTACAGGTTTGCAGTCGTTCATCTGGTAAAAGTACAATAAATACACTAAAAGGGTCGAAGTCTGGAAACACAGGGAAACTGGTGTATTTATTATACTTTTCCCCCACCTCCGGTTAGCAATCGGACCCATTGCTTTTAAATTTTCAAATCCTTTGCCCACAAATGTAGCTGGATGTTGAAGAAAAACACACTGAACTTATTATTTGAAAATGTAACTAAAACATAGTTTAACACTATGTCCAACCTCCGTTTTCTGATTTTGGAGTCTTCTTGTATTACAACGAGCCAAACATTGACTGGGGCACTTTACACACATTACTTAATTCTCTCAACAGCCTGCTGGGGTAGGAAGGATTATCCACATTTTAGAGAAGAGGAAGCCAAGGCTCAGAAAGGTGTGAAGTCACTTTGCTCCAGGTCACACAGCTCGTTGGTGACAGAGATGGGGTATGAATATCTCATTTAATGTTCCCCACACCCTATAAGGAGAGGACTGTGATTATGTCCCCTTTAAAGTCAGGAGACTTGCGGCTCGGAGAGGTAAAGGGAGTTAGTTGCCTGAGGTCACGCTCGGGTTTGACCCTGAGGGTATAATGAGAATTTGAATCGGTTCTGGGTAACCCCAGAGACTTGTGCTTTCGTGGACTTGAGCTCTGATTGTTTGAGGTAGTGACGCAGCTAACGCAGTGGGCACCCTGAGGGTGGGTTCAGGAGAGGGTTAACCTGCTGTATTTTTGCTGGAAATAAGGTGGAATCCTCACCCATGTGCCCCTCCCTCCCCTAACCGATGCCTCCTCTACCCTAATGGGCGTGATGCCTCCATTATGGACCCGTGTAATTGCTCTTCTCTGAAACTGAGTCCTGCCGTGGTAGATCCTCCCCAGGGCTCCTAGGCCTGATGCCCAGAGGGGCAGGAAGGAATCCATCCCTCTGCTTCCAGGAAGGCGCCACCTCTGAAGGTGGAGCCCAAGCTCTGGGCTCAAGTATGGAGCTCACCCAGAGTTACCCTGGAAATCCCTTGAGAGGCTTCCGTTTCACTGGGCTTGAAGAGGAACTGCCCCCAAGCGCCCCACGCCCCATCCCCAGGTGCTGGAGTGGCTGCATCCAATAGATCTTAGGAAAACCAGAGTCAGCAGCTCACCTTTTTCTTCTCTGGAGTCCCCTCCTTCCTCTTTTCCTTCCTTCCACAGATTATTTACTGTCCCCTCCCTTCTAATGTCAAAGACCTGTAAGCCCACAGTCCTCCCAGTTTTTGTCTCTCTCTTCCCCCTTAACACCACCTTGGTTCCTACAGGTAACCGCATTTCAACAGCTCTGGACGCTGGACCATGTCCAGGATTTCGCCAAGAGCATCAGCTGGTGGTGCCATGTGCCTGGTCCTGTGCCTGTCACTGCCTATCACCCTCACCATGACCCCAGAAAGTTGTGAAAGGCCTGGGGAGATGCCCCCTCTTCTGTTCATAACTAACAGCCCCTGCAGCTGGGCTGCCAAGGGTGTACACAGCTTGTTTAGAAAACCCCCATGTGCAGAACTCTGGGTGAGCACCCAGTGGTCAGCACCCTGTGGTCAGCACACCGGAATAGCCCACTTTGTTGAAACTGCCATACCAACCAGAACAGAGTAGGTGTAAACATCCTGGAGAAGAAAACAATGTTTTTCTCCTGTACTAAGAGAAATAAAAAAATGCACACGAAGGCATTTCAGGCACCCCATGCTGACTGCCCAGGGCAAACCTGGACACATTGCAGGCACTGCCCTCGTCAAAGCCTGTGAGGGACAAGTCAGCCATCTCAGAGGGAAGGAGTGGCTGTTTCTCATTCCTAGAGACCATCCCCCTGTCCCTTTTAAAGATAAAGGTCAAGTCTCCCTTGACATGATTGAATTGATCTCCCCAAAATCAATTCAGAATTTTCAGCTGGTTTTGGGATGGATTGCTTCGGGATTGAAGAGACTGACCAATTGTGATCCACACTGGCTGATGTGAGGTCTGAGAATTTGAGAGTTGACCAGGCAGGCCCTGCCCTGCTGCCTTTTGGCAGACTGATTAGAAAATGCCCTGATGCTCCACCCCTCCCTGCATCCGCACGCTTTGCAGTGTGACTTTGCGTCTCCCACATCAGGAGGTGGAGTCTTTCCCCCCATCCCTTGTATCTGGGCTGGACTGATGTCTTGCTTCAGCCAGTAGGTGGCGGTGGAAGCGTCATTTGTCCATTCCGAGCTTATGCCTCAAGAGACTGGGCTCTTATTCTTGGAAACTTCATGACCGCCATGCAAACAAGTTCGGGCTAGGATGATGAGAGACACATGGCTCAGTCATTCTTGTTACCTTAGCCAACAACCAGCCAACCAACAGCCTGTGAATGAGGCTGTCCTAGATGGGTCAACACCCATCAGCCAGGTGCACACACATACGCACACTCGGTCTGGATCAGTTGAGCTGGCTTGGACCTGCAGAACCACCCAACCGACCTGCAGACTTGCGAGCGATAACAAATAGTTGCTGTTTTAAGCCACCCCCTTTTGAGGTGGTCTTCAGTTCGGCAGTAGGTTACTGATATGGTCATCAAATTCAGCAGAGCCTTTTAACAGCCAAGGAGAAGAAAGGGAAGCCTTCAGTCTACGGCAGGAGTCGGCAAATTACAGCCGGTAGACCTACTGCCTGTGTTTGCGAATGAAACGTTTTTGGAACTTGGCCACATCCATTCATCGTAGCTTTCATGCTGCAGCGGCAAACTTAAGTAGTTGCAAGAGAGACTATCTGGTCTGCAATGGCTAAAATATTTGCTTTTTCTCTTTAAGTCTTTAAGAAAAATGTTACTGATCCCTGGTCTGGGGCATAACAGATAATAATAATAATAATAATAGTAGTAGTAGTAGTAGTAGTAGTAGTAGTAATAGTGGTGGTGGCGGCAGTGGTCGTCATTCTAACAAACCTGATACAAAGATCTGACTCAGGCGTCAGGAGATCAGGATTCCTGTTGTGAGAACTTTGGCAGGTTCTGCCCCGTCTCTGGGCTTCAGTTTTCCCATCTGGCATTGAAGGAAGATGAGCAAGAAACTCTCAAGTCACTTCCACAGTTGATTTAAGCCTCAGTTTGCTCAGATCAAATGAATTGAGGGTGGGGCCCATGAATATACATTTTTCCCAGGCTTTCCACTGCTCCATCTGTAGGGACCTAATCAATATTTGACAAGTGAGTGGACAGAGAAGTCTAGAATGTATTGTACCATGTTCGCTGCCCTAAAGCAGTAGTTCTCAGTGAAAGTGAAGGTACGGGGGTATGATTTTGCCCCTAGGGGACATTTGTCAATATCTGGAAACATTTTTGGTTGTCACAGCTTGGGGGTGGGGTGCTACTGGCATCTAGTGAGTAGAGGCCATACTTGCTGTCAAACACCCAACAATACACAGGACAGTCCTTCATAACGGAGAATTTCTTGTCCCAAAATGTCAGTCATGCAGAGATTGAGAAACCCTGCCCTAAAGTCAAAAAAGCTTCTACCTCTGTGTCTGAAATCTTCCCATTGAGAAGTGCTAACAAAGAGCAGAAAAGAAAAAGTTGGGCTTGAAATTCTTCGGCATAGACACAAGGGGAACAAGACGTCAAGGTTTTAGAAAGCCAGAGTGTTCTTCGTTAGCCCGTGACACCGTGCAACGATGAGTTCGTGCCTCGGGTCAGAAGACAGCAAGGCGTCTCTGGGAAATAGCTCCTCGAGTCTTGGGGAGAACGTGTCCCCAGAGCCCTGGCTGAGATGTTGTCGCGCACGCTTGGCGAGGGCTGTAGACAGGTTTTATCAGGCTTTGCAAACTATGTGACATGAGAGGGTCTGCCTTGGTAAAGAATGGAACGACTCAGTCCCAGCTGATTTACCTCATCGCTCTAAATCACTGTGTCTGCTTCCTGTTATTTTTATATGCCGAATAATGTTATTGGCTCCAGGCTCGATGCCCCTTTCAAGAGGACAAAGGAACAGCTCAACAGTTCTTGATGTGCTAGCTGGTTGAGTGACTTCGCCTCGGCTTTGCTTGATAAGCCAGCAAGGCAAACGAGCCAGGCGTGAGACTCTACTTACACGTGAGCCTCAGGTAGCGAGGGCGAAATGATGCAGCTGTGGATGGGGGTGAATGGGCGAAATATGACTCCAGCCCTCATCTTCTTAATCTTCTCCTCATTGTATGTGCTGAAGGAAAAACAGAAAAAGAGAAACAGTGAACAATGAGCTGCAGTTTCAAATGCCTTCTCTCGCCAGGGGTTATTTGGCAAATACAATTGGGCACCAACAATGTGCCAGGCAGTTATTATGGCTCGAGAGATGAGGGTTCTAGATGCAGACAGGAAACAGAGCATATAAAAACCCCCGCTCATGGAGTGCTGCATAGTCTAGTGGAGGAGCAAAGAGAATAAACAGGATAAATAGGTAAATTGTATATTTTCTTAAAGGGCCAGACAAATATTTATGGCTTTGCAGGACAAAGCAGACATCGATGGTATATAAATAATAGTTAATGGCAGATTTTAGTCTCAAAATCAGCCTGGGAGCTGGATTTGGCCAGCATGGCCTTCCCCTCACCCCATAGTACATAGTGATAAATACTTTGGGGAAAAAAAGCAGAGTAGGGGGTTCAGAAGGGCTGGGAGTGCTGGGAGTTGCAATTTTAAGTAGAGTGAATGGGAATGTATCCCCGAGAAGGTGACGTTTGCTAAATATCTGCAGAGTGTAAAGGAGAGAGCCATTCCGGTGTCTGGTGGCACAGGATTCTGGACGCAGGGAACGACATGTGCCAGTACCCTGAGGTGGTGATGCAGGATGGGGTAAATCCCTCCTTGTGGGGACCCAAGCCCTCCGCCGAGAGGGAGGGTTCTTGGCTGAGCACAGGAAAGAATTCAAGTGCGCGCCAGAGTTAGAGACAAAAGAAAATTGGCTGGAGAATGACTAACGCTCCACAGACAGAGCGCGGTCTCCTCTCAGAGACAGGGAGGGCGAGTGACCCCGAGCGTTTGAGGGATGCGGTTTATAGATATGATTCTTCGTTTCCCCGAATTCCGTTTACAGACTCTATTTTCCTGTTTTCCTTGGACGGTATGAGTATGCCGCGCGCGAGCTGTGTTCGTAATCTCAGCCTTCGTTCTGTAGGTTGTTCCTCCCGTCTGGCTGTCTCGAATGAATGGCTGGGTGTATTTGGTGTAGGGTAGGACTTAATGACGCCATCTTCCTGTTTTCCTTTCATTGGTAGGAGTGGTTTGTTAGTAATCCCAGCAGGACTCTTTCTTCGTTCTGTGTGTTTCCGTAGGGTTGATCAGCCCATCCTAGGCTCTGAACACAACCTGGGTTAATAATAATACTTAGTTCTCATGCCTCTTCTCTGTATCAGTGGGACTTGTTATAGAGACAGCAAGGTGGCTAGTGTGGCTGCAGCGGAGGGAGCAACAGAGAGAGGCAGGACCAGAGGGTGGAGAGAGGACCGGGGTCTTGGGTCTTGCGGACCATTGCGAAGACTTTGGCCTTTTGTTTAAAGGAGAGCAGAGGATTTTGAGTCGACAAGATCCAACTTGCATCTGAAAAGGATCTCTTTGGCTGCTGTTTTGAGAATGGCTTACAAGGAGGGCAGAGAAGGTGAAGTGGGGGCACACCTTAGGAATTTACTTTCGTCCTGGGAATTCGAGGACAATCCGGGGGGGTCACAGAGTTAACTGAAAAATAGGACCAGAATCTAGGTCTTTGATTTCCATTTCTGTGGGCTCTTTATATTCAAGCCCTAGAGCTGAGGGGGCCACAAGCAAATACCTTGGCATCTCCAGTCTTACCAGCCCAACCCTTTCCCTCGGTGGTTTCGAATGTGTAGAAATTAACCCAGCTTTTACACTCCTTAATCTCTGGTTTTATGTCTTCTCTCAACCACAATAAGACAAATTCTACCCGTTGTTTTTTTTTCACCTTTTTAGCTGAATTTGCAGCTGAAAAACGAGGTCATTGAGCACAGTAGGAAAGACGGCTTGCAGGCAGAAATCTTTTGGGACAGGCTTAATTTTCTTTTTTGCCTGCATAGTTTGTCAGACTTAAAACTTTTGTCTGAAAGAACTTATCTTATGGTCTTAGATCCAGAGGAGAAAAAAAAAATAATCCCTTTTGCTTTTATAATGTGCAAGATCAAATACCTTGTTAAAAAAAAGTATTTAAAAATGAACACTTGTATTTTTGATACTTCTGTGATTGGAATTATACTTAGAGAAACATAGCTCTTAGATGTGAGATGCTTTCCAGCCTGCTTAGAAAATAAGATTTTTTTAGCCATAAATCTGAGGATTTTAGGTAATTGAGGCCCAGGGGGATCAAATTCTCTTTATCGCATAGTAATAGCTAATAATCACTGAGCACTTACGTGCCAGGCTCTGTGCTAAGTGTTAACTTCATTTAATTCTCATAACCAACTTGGGAGTTTGGTACCATTCATGTGAGTGAAGAAAAAAAGAGGTTCAGAGAGGTATAGCAACTTGTCTCAAGTTGTACGGTTGTGTGTGGGGGGGGAAGTCAGGACTTGACCCCATTTCTGTGCTCTTAATCATGACTCCGTACTGGTACAGACAATCTATCAATGCTTTTTTGTAACCCCTGCCTCCCCACCTGCATTTGATGGCTACGTTGCAGTAATGGCCTCCAGTTATATTTTAATAACCAGCCTTGTACAGCTCATAGAATTCACCAGGTAAGACGTAAGTAGACCAACGTCTACAAGAGGAGCAATCTTATGCATATTTAAACTTATTAAACTTTAAGTAAGCCGTGTCTCGCCCACCGAAACATGGATGGATTGGAGAGGGGAGAATTGTGTTTTGTGACCATGGATTAAAAACCCCATCCAAGGAAGGGGAATGTTACAACCAAACTATTTAAGCAGTCACAGGAGGATCTTTGACAGACACCACCCCTTTCCTGGGTGCCTATTCATTTGCCCATTAAGGTGAGCACAGCTCCTGCCAAATTTAAAAAAAAAAAAGAGCCCTGAGTTTATTCTTTCTCTTTATTCCAGGCTGCCAGTCGATTAGTATCGTAGGAGTAGCAGACTCTATGAGAATTTGCACTGAGCTCTTGGGACCCTCTTGGAGAGGGTAAGAACCCCCCCTGCTCATTGATACTGTCTCTGTATCACATGCCTTTTTGAGGTCTCATGTGGACACTTCAGTGGTGGCCCCTTGAGTGTCTGGATGGAGGGGGCTCAAGGCATGATTTACCCGCTTTTCTTTTTCCCACTCTGAAAATAATGTTTCTGACTGTTGGCAGAAGACAACAACACCACACCCTCCTTTTTCAGCCCTGGCCTTCCTAACCGGAAATGTTGGCTGCAGGAATTTCCGGTGGGCTCATATGGATAGGTCTAACCACGTCTCTGTTTTGTTACCCAGTGAGCTCTCATTCAGCATTAAAGATCTTGCTCAAAAGCCACACCTCTGGGGATTCTTTCCAGATTCCTTTTTCACCCCCTAAACTTGAGGGGATGGGCATTGTGAAATAATAGAAGAAATACATATTGGTCTCTGCTTCTGATTTCTGGCGTAGAGCTTCTAAAACGCTTATAATTTCCTAAGTAATAATATCACTAGGAGCATCCTTTATTCTACTATTTGGTCTTAGACCCTGGTTCCTGACACACAGTCCCTAAATCTCTTTGAATTTCCTGAGTGATAGGAGTGTCTTTTGTTCTAATGAAGCAACTCTTGATGGGCTTCTGGTTGGCTTTCGGATGGGGGCTTGTCACCACAAAGACCGAACCATGATCAGAAGCTTGAGACTTCCAGAGTTAATGCTAGATCATGCATAGGTGATGAAGCCTCCATAAAAATCCCGAAAGTCTGCGCTTTGGAGAGCCTCTGGGTTGTTGACCACATATCCATACAATGGGAGGGTGGCACTTCTGAACTCCATGGGGACAGAAGCTCCTACAGCTGGGACCCTTACAGAGCTCGTCCTGTGTACCTCTTTATCTAGCCGTTCATCTGTATCTTTTATTATATAATAAACTGATAAATATAAATTAGTATGCCCCTGAGTTCTGTGAACCATTCTAGAAAACTATCAAACACGAGGAAGGGGATTATGGGAACCCCGATTTGTAGCTGGTCGGCCAGAAGTACAGGTGACAACATGGGACTTGTGATTGATGCCTGATGTGGGGGCAGTCTTCTGGGGCTGAGCCCTTAACCTGTGGGATCTGACACTGTCTCCAGGTTGAAAGTGTCAGAACTGAACTGGATGGCAGGACACCCAACTGGGATCGTAGGGAATTTCTTGGTGTGTGTGTGTGGGGGGGAAATACCACATATGTGGTGTCAGAAGCGTTCGTGGTATGAGAGGAAAGGAAGACAGGAGTGGTCTTCTTTAACTGTTTTGCAGGGTTTTAAGGGTGCAGTTCGATGGCATTTGAATCGCTGGTTATGCAACCATTACCTCAGTCTAGTTTGAGCATCTCTAAGCCTCCTTCCTAATCTCTAGAATGGGGCTAATGACAGCACTTACAGGAATGTTTTGAAATTTAGACAAAAAGATGTGCATAAAGCATATAGTAGACACTCGTTAAAATTATTGTGCTTATTATTATTATAATTGCTATTGTTTCGTAATGGATCAGTCTAATGATGGTCCTCTCTCAACCAGAGGACAGACCTTTCCAGAAAAAGGGGAGGGCTATTTTATTCAAGAAACCAACAAACGCTTTTGGTCCCCCTGCCTTGGGCAGACACTGAGCTGGGATCTGGGGCTTCCGGTGAAGGTCTAGAATGTTGATACGGAGTGAAGAGAACTTACATACAACATGGGAACCCAGAGTCCACATGGGTTCTGGAGGTGGTTGGGCTGAAATCTTGGAGATCAGGAGAGGGTGGCATTGAAGCTGGGCTGATAATGATGAGGAGAACTGTTGTTGGAAGAGGGTGTAAGGA
>NW_006433949.1:5275600-5277372 GCF_000325575.1 Pteropus alecto | reverse complement strand
GAAGAGCGTTTAAAGTCCAAGGAATAGCATGGAAAAAGTCCTGACATAAGGGACAAGCCCGGGAAGAGGAGGAAAAGAGGCACATTTGGAACCAGCAAGACGTCCTGTGTAGCTCTTGGCATCGGATGAGGACAGACACATGTAATAGAAGATACTGCACTGAACCCCGGAAGGTGAGGCTGGCGTGGTTGGCTGGACCAGGCTAAAAGTAGTCATCTGACACCAGCCCAAGTTAGGACCCCCACACTGAGTCAGCTGCCATCCCTCAGCCCAGCCAAGCAGCGTTCATTCTCCATGGTTCTTCCAAAGCCCACAAGTGCCGCCGCCACTGTGTCTACTTACGACAAAAGGATATCCCGGTACTGGATTTCCGACATCTTTTTGGCCGGTTGAAATTTATGTCTTTCTTCCTCTTTCAGTTTTTGAAGCTGTTGCTGCTTCTTTTTCAATGCACTCTCCTCCCTCAGAATGGTGAAATATCCCCGGCCTATCTTCACGGACTGAATCAAAAAACTAGAGAGGGAGGGAGGGAGGGAAGGAGGGCGAGAGAGAGGGAGAGGGATGAGTTGACAATTACGACACCGCCTTATCGATAATTACTAAGGGACACTCTCATACCTGCAGAGCAGGAGCCTTCCCACCTGTAGAATTCCAGAATCAGATAGACTTGAGCTTGAATTCTGGATGCACCTTTTACCAAAGACCTTGAACAAATGATTTAACCTCTTCAGGTTTTAGTGCCAGGCACTCTACTGTGTGCTATGAAGTGAGCATAACAATTCGCCCCCACAGGATTAGATATCTTCCTGCCTGGAAAGGGGTCAGCAAGGTGCCTGGTATTGAAGAGAGGCTTATCCATGATAATCAATAGCAGACCAGGTACTATATGGCCCGAGCTCCCGGCCAAGGCTGCTTTCTCTTAGATTCATCTGAATCCACTTATCATCAAAGAGCATATTGAGACTGCAAGATAACCTGATAGAAAGAAAACCGTTACCATTTGCATCCCCCTTAATTTCACAAATGAGGATTTTCTTGATGTGGCACAAACAAAGCAAATGCAGAGCTCACCTGGGAGCTGGGGCTGATGTTTCGTTCTTGTGTTACTTTGGAGAGACCCTTTGCTCAAAATTGGGTTCAGAGGTCGAGATGGACACCGCATGCATACCAAAAGGGTATGAAATGACTTGTTGTTACTCAAAGAATGAGGCTTTCTGGGCAGAATGGGGAAGACTTCCCATGCTGGTGTAAAATCAGCCTGAGAGAGCATCGAGGGGTGGCTGGCTTAGGGTTTCATAGGGGTTAGGGAGTGGAGCTGGGGCGCAGGTTTCTTGGTTGGACTGTGGTTTGAACTTCCCACCAACACCCAGAGATGGAGAACCTGGACGTATCGGCTTGCCCGAATGTGGAGCAGGATGGGAAGAAGGAGTTGGGGGAGCTGGAACGCTGTCAACAGTCGCCCATCAAAAATGGGTATTGCATTAATTCACACCCAGTTTCAAATTTGTGTGTTCGCCTGAATAGCCACATCATTATCAAACTTTCATCAAACATGTATAGCTACTATGTGCCGGGCACTATTCTAGGTGCTAAGATAACAGCAGCAAACAAAACAGCCACAAAATTGCTGCCCTTGCGAAGCTCACATTCCAAGGGGGTGGGGACAGACGTAAAACAGAAGTAAACTGTAGACAGGATGCTAAGTGCCGTGGGAAAACATAAACCAGGGACGGGGGAGAGTGACTGCTAGCAGTGGGAGTTTTAGTTATTTT
>NW_006433949.1:5272410-5275569 GCF_000325575.1 Pteropus alecto | reverse complement strand
TTTTTTTAGGCAAGGCAACCCTTGGTTGACCTCACAGATTGCAAGGACCTTGTCAGCTTACAATCCCTTATTTCTTAGTTTTTTACACCTACAGCACCTGGTCTTCCTAGGTGGTCTCCCATCCGAGTGCTCACCAGGCCCGACCCTGCTTGGCTTCCGAGATCAGACGGGATCGGGCTTGTCCAGGGTGGCATGGCCGTAGACTAGTTTTAGTTATTTTAAATAGATGGCCAGGGAAGGTCTTGCCTTGCGAGGAAAGGTGTGAGGAAGGTGAGGGAGTAAATCTTGCAGAAACGTGGGGGAAGAGTGTTTCGAGTAGAGGAAACGGCATGTGCGTGGGCCCTGGGAAAATGCAATTTTAAGTGAAGAAAAGTTTGGTTTTCATTGAATGCAATGTTATGCGATAGCACATAATTCATTTCGTGCTACTGGAATATTGTATTTGCCTGCTTCAGAGATTGGTGTTCTATTTGACAGAAAGGCTCTACTCTAAAAAACAAGGGAGGGAGAGAAGGGGAGAAGGAAGAAAGGAAGGAGCGGGAGGGAGGAAGGGAGGGAGGGAGAGAGGATAGACGGACGCTGCTGTGTCCCAGATTGGAAAATGTAGGGAAGTAGCAGGTGACGGTGCTGCCTCGGGCACCTGCTTCCCCACAGCTTTGCTCTAGGGGGCTACTCTAGGAGGCAGCGGATTTTATCATTTTAATTAGATCATCTCTAATAACTCAGTCTAACATCCTCATGTGCAGGACCCAAGTAAAAGAGCTGTAGAGGTCTCTGTCTGTCATCAGACTTCAGTGACACTTGTCAAGTGCTTCCATTGTGCTCTTGAGATACAGCAAGTCATCCACATAAGAGGCTTTTTTAGTGAACTAGGCCATGTTGTGATTTCACATCAGTGGTAGATCGGCCCTGCCTGCCAGTTTTTCTGTCCTGCCCTCCCAACCCCCTCACTTCTGGGTGCATGGATTAACTTATTTATCCTCATGACAACTCTAGGGTGTAGGTGCTGTTACTGTCGAGGCCGGAGAGGAGCAGAGCTGGGGTCTGCGCCCAGGTAGTGGACTCACTGTGAAGTCTAGCTGTACACCGGGCTGGTTTGAGGAGTGTCAAGATGTTTCTAAATTTCCGTTGGAAAATCTCAGTAGCTTGTCCTGGAGATCCTTTTCATGGACTCTGAAGATTCTGTGGGCCACTAGGTCCTTGGGTAACTTGGGTGGTTTGTCATTCATTGGCAGGTGTCCAGGGCGCCCCTTTAGCTGTGAAATCTTCCTTGCTGCCATTTAGATTCTCTCATAGGATGAAAGGCTGTCAGTGAGACCTGCCAGGTCCCGGGACAGACCACGGTCTTCAGAAGCATGCTAGGAACATGCATCGTGCGTGATGACAATGCATGACAGTGGCAGCGGCTCCGGGGACACTGAGCAGACCCAGTCAGCTCAGTGAGCTTTGGGCTCCGATTTCAGTGTGTAACTGGACAAGAGCCTCCATCTTCCCCTGCAGAAACCGTAACCAACTAGATCCTGAAATGTATGCATTATGAATTGAATTGCGTGCCCCAAAATTCATAGGGTGAAGTCTTAACCCCCCAAGTATGTCAGAATGTGACCTTATTTGGGTATAGGGTCATTGCAGACGTAATGAGTTAAGATGAGGTCACACTGGAGAAGGGTTGACCCCTAATTCGGTATGACTGGTGTCCTTATAAAAAGGGAGAAATTTGGACACAGACAAACATGCCAAAAGAACGCGATGTGTAGAGGAAGGCAGAGATGGAGCGATGCTTCCATAGGCCAAGGAATGCCAAAGATTGTCAAGCAAACCACTGGAAGCTAAGAGAGAATCATGGGATGATTTCTCTCTCACAGCCCTCAGAAGGAACCGACCCTCCTGACACTTTGATCTTGGACTTCTAGCATCCAGAAGATAGTAAGTATATGTTGTTTAAGCCAGCTGGAATGTAATGCTTTGTTACGGCAGACCCTAGCAAACTAATACAGTGTGATCAAATATCTAGGCCTGCACTCATGGAGCAGTCTGATTCCGTTCTCTGTGACAGAGAGGGTTAACAACATTCTTCCTAACTAATTTTATAATACGTGACAAGACGATGCCACAGTAAATCAAAGGGGCTTGAATATTATGTTCCAGGCCCTGGGTTGGACACCTGCCATGTGTCAGATTCTGTGTTTTCAAGGCACTGGCATTACAAAGGTGAATGTATCCTTCAAGAATTTAGTCTTCACCTCTGCATCTTATTTTTCTAATTTTTCTTTTTTTTTGGTAAGAAGAGGTTGGTAAGAGATTTATTTGACTTTTCTATGTCCTTATTCTAAAGAATATTAGAGGCAGAAAAAAAAAAGGCAGGAAAAACAAGAAAACAAAATCAGGTCAGGAGTTTCAAAACGCATACCAGAGGGAGAAAAAAAGTGGTGTAGATGACAGAGGCTCTGTTCATCCCTCTGGCGACCAAATCAAAGTTGTGACGGAAACAAGGAGCAGCAGCAAGGAAAAAAATCGCCTGAGATGAACAAGCCATACAACTAGGGAGAAATCCAAGAAATCACCTTGCAATGGCAGAAGGTAGGACAGGGTGAGGACGAGGGACTGCCCAGTCCCCAGCGGCTGAGTGGGACAGAGGCTGCAGCAGCAGCGGACACCTCTTAAAGGGGCAGCGTCTGCGAGCTGATTTTCATGGTGTTGGACCTGCTTGCTCTGAGCACCAGTGCTAACTAGGCTGCGCGCAGGAGCACCAGGGACTTACAGTGAAACATTGTGAGAGTGAGGGCCAAGGCAAGACTCGCTCTGTACAGAAGTGCCGGCGGTATCCATTGTTCCCTGTTGAACGTCCCCCTCCCCCCACCACCCAGTGGGTGGACACAGCACAGCCATAGCCTTGACATCATCAATCTGGATAACAGGTCACTCAGCCCAGAGGATTCCCTGAAACGCCGCCTTCCCCAACTCGTGGCCCCACCCAAGCCACATCGCTGTATCCTCAGCGAGTCAGGTGCTCCTTGCTGAGCAGCACCTAGACTCACACTGGAGGCAGCTGGCCTCGGTTGCTGGGTGTGGCCTTTCGAGGCAACTATAAGCACAGCATCTGTGGATTGGTAGCTGAATCTTAACAGGTGGCCCCAGATGGATAGAGGCTTGGGCTAA
>NW_006433949.1:5245482-5272235 GCF_000325575.1 Pteropus alecto | reverse complement strand
CTAAATTAACTTTGAGAAGTGTAGATAAATTCAGTGAGAACTTCAACAAAGAGATAAAAAACATAAAAACGGAAATGGAAATTATAAAAGAGAACCAGTCTGAAATGGAGAACACATTATCTGAGATGAAAAGTATATTAAATGGAATAAACAAAATAAATAAGGAAAAGGATCTAAAGGTTGGGAAAGCCGAGGACACGCAATCAAAAGGGCAAGAGATAAGATGCCAAGACTATAAAAATAATTTAAGGAGAATATGGGACACTATTAAGGGTCCAAATATCCAGGTGATCAGCATAACTGAAGAAAATTAAGATGTCAAACAGCTGTTTGAAGAAATAATGATGGAAAACTTCCCTAACCTGGTGAAGGAAATGGACATAAAACCCCAGGAAGCTCAGAGAATTAAAAAAATCAGGGATCTAAAGAGACCCACACCAAGACTCATCATAATTAAAATGCCAAAGGTTAAATACGAAGAAAGGATACTAAAAGCAGCAAGAGAAAAACAAATAATTACTTATAAGAGAACACCCATAAGACTGACAGCTGATTTCTCAAAAGAAACTATGCAGGACAGAGGGGCAAAAAATATTTGACGGGATGAAGACCCAGAATCTACAACCAAGAATAATTTATCCAGCAAATTATCATTTAGAGTTGAAGGACAGATAAAGAGCTTCCCAGACAAAAAGAAACTAAAGGAGTTTATCAGCAGCAAGCCGATATTACAAGAAATGTTAGAGGGACTTCTTTAAGAAGAAAAAACATGTATCAAAAACAGGGATAAAAAATGGTAGCAACTACATTCCTATCAATAAGTACCTCAAATGGAAAAGAATTAAGGCTCCAACTAAAAGATAGAGTGGCCGAAAGGATAAGAAAACAAAACCCCTACATATGAAAAGGAAAGGGATGGAAAAAGATAGTGCTTCGATGCACTTGGAAGGTATTTAAGTCAGACAGAGAAAGATAAACACTATATGATTTCACTTACATGCGGAATCTAAGGAATAAAGAGAACAAACTAATCAAAAACAGACTCACAAATATAATGGACAATTTGGTGATGCACAGAGGGGAGGGGAGGTTGGGGGGGCTGGTAGAATGGGGTGAAGGATTAAAGAAGTACAAATTAGTAGCTGGTGGATGGACACGGGGGTGGGGAGCACGGCATAGGGAATGCAGTTAGCGTTAATACATCGGCTGGGTGGAGGGTCGGGGAGGGAGAGAGCAATTGGGATCGTTTTACGAATTATATAGGTGTCTAACCAATGTACTGTATAGTTGAAACTAATTAAAATTAAAACAACAACAACAACAACAACAACAACAACAACTCATGCCATATGTTCTAGTGCAGCGGTTCCCCAACCTGTGCAGGGACCAATTCTCCTCTGAGAATCTAATGCCTGATGATCTGAGGTGGAGCTGAGGTGTGATGCTCTCGGGAGTGGGAGCGGCTGCAAATACAGATGAAGCTTTGCTCTGCTCACCCGCCGCTCACCTCCTGCTGTGTGGCCTGGTTCCCAGCAGGCGGCTTGAGAGTTGGGGACCCCTGATCTAATGCACAAATTCGGTCCAGAGCATACTAGCTAATGCAGAGATGGAAACACAATTCCTCAAGTGGTTTCTGTCGACCATAAGATTTTTAAAAAGCTGTTTGGGTGATGCTTAGCTCTTCCTTGGTCCGAAACTAGGAAGAGATTTCTTTAAGGATCTGTACAGGGAGGACACTGTGAAACGCCAGGTCTGCAACTAGAGTGATAAATGCCTGTCTTATTAATTCACTCACAGAAAGAGATAAGGGAGTCGGCGTCGGCCAATTTGAGGAATCTCCCAAGCAAGTTTTCTGGGGGGAATTGCATTCCCTCTTCAACCAAGGCAGCCAGACACCCAGTTGCTAGATCTTCTGGAAAGACCCAGGTGCTAGATGAAAAGGATTTGGGGTGGGGGTGGTCTGGGTCCTTAATGTCGGATGTCTCCGTCTATTCCGGGAACCTCAGGCTGCGGGATGCTCGTGCAGCGAGCTGTGAAGTGCTCGCCTGGAATCGCACAGACCCATTTAAAAATGCTTAATATTTTAGCACATTCCCATTTAATTCCTTTGTATGTTCCCTACGTTTTCTTCATCATTATTGCTGATTACCAGGCTATTTGTGTGAAGGGAGCTATTTGCAGGGAAGAGCAGTTTTTGCCTTTAAAATCAGTCACTCGGGGCCTCCTGCTCACTGCTTTCCACGATGGAAAACTCCCCTGGCTAACATCGCGAGAGGAACGGTGGGGAGGAAAATAATTAACTGCGGCAGGCAAGCGGAGGGAGAAGCGGATTATAAAATGGAAAGTTTTCTCTCTTCGGTGCAGCTTCCTCTTAACAAGTGCAGGGGGGTGAATTTTTATTTTTAAGGGACATATGTTCTCTGGATGGGAGTCTGTGTGAGCTAACGGAAGAAGAATGCTCACGGTGGCAATAGGAATACTCTCGGCAAGGCGTGGTGGGGACAGACCAAAGGGATGGAAGTAAAGTCTCACTCCCAAGCACCTTCAGACTCGAGGGCAGGTGTATACAGTGATTTGACTCGGGGGGGACAGCCTCTGGATGGGGGTCTCCACTCTGCCACGTCCTTAGACAGGCTTTAAACCTCTCCGAACCGCAGCCTCTTCATCTTCAAATGGGGGGAGAAATATTAGTTCTCGCTTCAGAGGGCCATGGGGAGCATTAAATGAGATGGATTGCATGACATAAAGAGCTTAGTAGGTATGGCTTTTAGTACATAGGACTCAGTGACTGGGAGCTGCTATTATTATCAGCAGTTCATGTGACAGCCCTGAGAGGCTGGTTTGACTTACAGGTGAGAAAACAGAGGGATGAGGTTAAGTAAATGATGAGGGTCATACAGCTGGAAAGGCTCAAGGTGGGGACTGGAAGCCAGTAGGGCGGATTCCGGAATTTCTCTCTCTCCACCTGCAAGCACAAGCACATTCGGTAGGAAGTTTTAAAGCTTAGTGTTTGTGTATCTCTGGGCCGTTGTGCAGAGTTCGTGTCTAGGCCTGGAGAAGAGAAACTTGTGGTGTACTTTTCCTGTAGACCGCATTTTACCCAGTCCAAGAAGACACCATCTATGGCAGATTAGGTCACTATTCAGCAAGTGCTCACTTCCTCCCTCATCTCCTACATTCAGTGGTGTTATGTACTTTCCAACACCCTAACTTTGGGCTTCTCCAATGTGACTTCTTTGGCCAATGGGATGTTAGCAGATCCGACTTGAACAGAAGCTTGAAATAAGCAAGAACAAAACCCAGAAGAATGAGAGAGGCATGGAACGGACTCGAACCCAGCTAATCTCAGTTTAGATCAGCCAGACCCCAGTTAACCTACAGGCACATGAGCAAGGAAGGAATACTTACTGTAAGTCACTGAATGGGGCAGCTTGTCACACAGCATTATGGTGATGGAAACAACTGACCTATATATCATTCATTATAAGATATGCCATTATTTTGTGAACCACAAAGAAGAAAACCCATGCCAATTTTAAATTAAGACAATCTTGTACTTGCATCTCCAGTTCAGAGTTGTTAAAATGTGAGGAAAAAAAAAAAGTACCTCTTAGATGTGATAAAATATGGTGTTAAGAAAGACATTGCCTCAGACCCGAGAAAAGACAGTCTGGAACAGAACTTGGATAATACGGAGGTTAACAGCCCCTTCTGAGAAGTATCTAGCATATCTGATAAAATAGTTGAGCAATTTTTTGATATCCTCTAATGAGATCGAGTCCTTTTTTGGGTGGTAGATGTACTCACACAGCTGGCCCATCGGACTCGTAACGAAGCTAGTGAACTTTAGCCATTTTTCCCTTGGGTGATGCTGTCTAGCTCCTTGCTACTCAAAGTGTGGTTCCTGGACCAGCAGCATCGCCATCACCTGAGAGCTTGTTAGAACTACAGAATCTTGGGCTCCACTCAGAACTCCTGAATGAGAATCTACATTTTAACAGGACGTCCAGGCGATTCATATACACATTGAAAATCTGAGTTGCTATCGTCTAGCTGCCCTCTTCCTCCTATGAAAAGCAAAAACCAACACTCTCTCCAGGAAGAAATCTTCGAACTGCCTTTGCTAGAAGCCCGATTCTCTTGCTACAAGTTTGAAATAAAACTAGGAACACACGTTAGCAATCAGTTCATCCAGAAAGTTCTTTAAGCATATCTGTAGTAGACCGTCTCACCCTTGAGGGCACTCTGCTTACCATGTGTCTCCCATTACCTGAGGAAGCTTCCATCTTCGGGGCTCTCCAGCAAAGTAGGACTGAATATCACCTAAAACAGACCGTCCCAGCTCTTTACAAGGGGCCTTGCAAGAACCTGCAGAAGACTGAAGACTTGGGAGGTAGTGAAGGGAACTCAGGTTCAACCTTTCTATTATGAGGGGCAGGGGATAAACCACCATAAATCACTTTGTTAAAAACCAACAGCCCAGATGTACTAAAACTACAACAATAACAACAAAAAAATCCAAACAACTTTTAATGGTATTATGGCTCTGTATCCAGCTGGTTTTCACTCACTTTTTCTGTCTCTGCCAGCAAGAAATATGAGACTGTAAAGCCAGGAGTGCTTCGATGGGGAAGGCGAGATGACATTTAGATGAACGAACACTCCTAGGAATCCTATTTCGGGGCTGTCTTGCTCTTACAGAAGGGAATTGCCTACGTGGGAAATTTTCACTTAACACATTTTACTGTTTTCAAATAATAGCAAATGATTTAGTTTCTTTCCAGTTTGTGGAGGCTGGAGGCTTGGGGAGTCCACTTCATCTGGCTGGCTCACACCCTGTTTTGTCAGCCCACCCAGACCTATTGATTTCAGAGGAAGAGAAGAAACAAAGGGATCTGAAAAGCTATCCTCAAATTCTTGAATTTTCAGATAACCTGTACGACATGCAAAAATTAATAACGCAGCCCCGATTCAAACGCACCCCAAGCAAATATTTTGCATTTAAATTCCCGCATTCGAATGCCCTGTTTATACAATAACTTAATAAATCTAGCCCGGCTGCCAAATTGACAAGAAGGTGAGAATCATTCATTAAAATGCAAATGCAATTGAGACGAAATTTGGAATACATTTATTACAGTAATTGAACTTCAGTCAACTGTAGTCACAACACAGATTTTGAACTGCCTTTCAGACAAAAGGATGTGTTGTGTTGTTCCCCCCTCCCCACACACAAGTTAATATCTTTGTCAGCATGCAAATTAAAGTCATTTCCTGAGTGCTAATGATTTGCAATGGAGGATTTCACTCTTCTTTATAGGACAAGATTGCCCGAGATAAAGGTCAACTGCATACACAAAAGATTCCTCTGGTAGCATATTGTGTATACAGCAAATTGATTGCAAACATATTCTGAGTGCTCATTGCAACCACATTCTTACTAAATCACGTCGGAACATCTCTTTACCATCCCTAGGTCATTTGCTAATTGCAGTGCCAGACAATGGGAGATTCAGGATGTCCCCGTCCAGATCAAGAGTTCTAGATGGATTTCTCTCCTTTCCGAATGACTCAGCCTAAAGAGAAAAGGATCCATTCATGGATTCCTTATGATCAAAAATTAGACGGGGACTGGGATAAATGCTCAGAAAACTCGAGTCTCGATAGAGAAGTCACTCTAGCTGCTCCAGACCCTTTAATGGCTTCTCTCTTTTCTCAGGACGAAGTCCAGACCCCTAACCCATGGCAGTAGGTCCTCAAAGATCTGGTTTTATCTCTAACCACTTACTTAGCGATTTGTTTGCATCTCTCTCCCCCTCAAAATTGCACACAGTTTTGCTTCTTTCTGTAGTACCTTCTTCTGCTTCCTGAGTTGGCTGATTTCTATGTGTCCTTTAAAACTTGGGGAAAACTGTCAACTGTGGCCATTTAATCCCATTCTTCCTCCCGTCCCTGAACTCCAGGCTAGGTCAAGTGCCTCCTCTGTGTCCCTACAGCTCCCTCTGTCTATATGTTCCTCATTATTATGCTTGTCACACTGTGGGGCGATTGCCTATTTCCTCGTCTGCTTTTCTTACTAGACTGTGGGCTCCTTGAAGACGGTGCCTGGCAGAGAGCTGGTGGTCAGCATTTGCTGGTCTTCCTTCTCTACCTCTCTTCCCTTCTCCCAATGGCAGAAAGTGCCAGTTGCCTACCAAATATCTATTTTTCTAGCTTTCTTAGTAACAGAAATTTGGGGGCATCACCGGAGCAAAAAAAAAAATCAACAAAACAAAACAACAACAAACAAAACTACATTTTCCAGCTCCCCTGGCAGATATAGGACAGGTCAATGAAGTCCAAGCAGAAGTCACTGGGAGGGGCTTCTGGGAAAACATTTTAAAGGGAGTTAATACAGCTTGGGTGGTGTATGCCCTTTGGCCCTATTGTCTCCTTCTCCACTGCTGCCTGGAACTGAGCTATAATGGGTGTAGCACCAGCAGCCATTGTGTATGAAGAAACTTTGCAGATGGGAGGAAATACTAAGGTAGTAGATTAACAGATAGAAAGAACATGGGCCCTGGATGAAGCCATCATATCAGTACTTCCTCCAGAAGGTAAACTTTTATACGAGAGAGGTAAACCTTTATTTGTTTAAGTCATGGAAATTTCAGGGCTCTGTTTACCCTGCAGCAGAATGCAGTCCCACCTGACAATCTGTCTCTCTGTCTTTGTCTCTGTCTCTTTTTTTTTCCCCTTGACGAATCTGCCATGATTATCACATTTAAAATGCCATTGTCCTTGGCTAAAATCATTGGCCAGGGAAAGGCAAGGGGAGAGGTTGGTTTAGATCATGAGGCAGGGAAACTTAGAAGCATGAAATTCTGCTCAGCGAAGTAGGTCTGGGAGAGGCTCCACTGAGGGTGCCTGGGGGCAGCCAGGAAGTAGGTAGTGGGAGGATCCGAGCTGTCAGGAGTGAGGGCTGGGAGAGCAGAGGTACGGGTACTGCCGGAGAGCAGCCAGGCTGTCTGGGGCGGTGGCAGGAGGTCCGTGCATTGTAATGACTTCGGTGAGGCACTGAGCTGGGCGCTTTCTAAGCTTTATCTCCTCGATTCCTCACATTATCCCGATGAAGTAGAAACTTCTGCCGATGAGGGAACTAAGGCTCAGAGAGGTCAAGGGGTCCGACCGTAGGGTGAATAACCGGTGGAGCACTGGTTTTGGAAAAGGTCCGTTCTAGTTTTAACTGGTTGTGGTTTCCTTGTCACTCAATGTTTGTGACTTTGACCTCTTTGAGACGCGTTTTCCTCATCTGTAAAATTGGGATAAATTAATGCTCATCCTAGGATATTGGTGAAATCACGTGTGAGAGGAATTTAGCATAGTGCTGGGCACATCAGAGGTATTCGGTAAGTGACCACGTTCATCCTCATCACCACCATCGCCAGCAAAGCCATGAGTGGCTGCTATTACAACTCTCTCTCTTTGCACACAACGGGGCTGGTGGTTTGGCCGTAAGCCCCACAGGCTTCTGGGAAGTGGCACTTGGTTCAAGTGGTGCGCTTGGGAGCTTCTCTTCCCTGAGGGTGGTGGCGAAACCAGTCTAATTAGACCGCAATTATTTTGGGATTTTGGTAAATTGCATTACTCGGTAATTCATAAAGGTCTGTGTATCTATGGTACATGGTGGTGGTAGGATAAATGCTCGCTTATCATGTAAGTAATGAAATTTATTAAGCTAAAGGGCTAGGGAATTAACCTCTGCTCTGCTGAATGAGAAATTACGTGCACAAACCTTCTAATTATTTTAAGTGGTTTTCTTTTCTGGGTTCTTTATTTATTAATCTCTATCTCAGATTTTCACTAAAGCGAACAAAGAAAAGGGGAAAAGGAGAAGGAAGAGGTGGAAAGACGAACTGAGAGAACCCACACTGTAGCCTGGTGGCTGCTTCAGGGGGAGACACTGCTGCTAATAGTGAGCGATACGGGTTTAGGTAGGACTGGGACATACCGCAACGTCAGTTAGAAAGCCAGGTTCTGATTCCAAACCTCCCAACAACTGACTGTGCGATGTAGGTAGATGAATTAACCCCTCTTTTCTCTTACGTAGGAATAGCCATCGCTACCACCACCTTCACCGCTACCACTTCAAGAATAATATGAATCATTCCCATGGGGCAATGACTGCGAAAAAAGCTTTGTGGCTGCTGATCTCTTTAACTTCCTAAAATAATCCTCCAAGGCAACTGTGGGTCGTATGATCAGCCCCATGTCACAGGGAGGGAACTGAAGTATGGAGGAGTTCTGTGACTTATGCAAGCTGACCCAGATGGGCTGCAGTCTGGACTGGTACCCGGGCCTGAGCCTCTCTTCCTCATTGGTTCTTTGGGATAGTATTGTCTTATCTGACTCATTGTGAAAGGTGAAAAATGAGGAAATAGATGTGAAAGCATGTTTTTTTTTTTTTTTTAAAGTCGTGGAAACACAAAGTACAGTTCTTAATTGGATATTTAAAAGATAAAGGATTGGTCCTTACCGCCTAAGCAATTATCGCTAATTGCCAGGGCCACAATTGGAAAGGTAAGCCCTCTCATCAGTGTGGGGTAGACACACAGGTGAGTCAGTAGTGAGTGAAATCAACATGCGAAAAAAGCTGTCTCTCTCTGCAAAGCAGCTTTAGAGTTTTGGCTAAATTGATCTCTACAAATTAAATTCCTCGAAGGCAGACACCATGTTATACTCATCACTTCTGTCCCCTCCCCGTTTTGGGGCGTATAATGGGCACCTGATATTTTTGATTATCAGTTTAAGAAAATGGTGAGTTGATTTAGTGAAGAAAAAGAACACCAAGAAGAAGGAATACGTTGATTATTTGATCTCCTGTCGAAGGTCAATTCTATTCTTCTCCATCTCTAAAATTAGAGACCACATCTTCAGGCGCCGTTTTTCATGATTCACAGATTTATTGTCAGTAAGTGTTTAATGTAAATCTCTTCACTGCTTGTCAATCCCATTTCCACGTATCCTGCCTAATTTTGAATGCAACTCACTTAATTTCTTCTTTCCTGGCATCTCTGTTGGACATTGAGTACGAACAATGTGCTATGTGAGGCTGAGGAGAGAGGCAAAAAGTTAAAAGATTTGACCTTTGCCTTCGAAAAGTTTGCGCTCTGGTTGGCGGAGTGCAGATCCACTCCTGGTTCATAGCCCAGCATTGGGAATCACCATTCTGACCTGAGACAGAAGCTGGACCAAGCATTTTGGAGGCGAGAAGACCCTTGGGGAAAGCCGAGTCCTTGTTTTGCAAATGAGGAAACTGAGGCCCAGAGAGGAGTGGTATCACACGGCAAGTCAGAGGCAGACCCGAGACAATAGTGGGAACTGTGGGTTCCCAGTCCACTGCCCTCTCTTCGAAACCCTCGGCCGCCTTAGGCACAGCTCGAGGAGTCGAAAAATGTGACACGTTGAGCTAGGGCCTTGGAGTTCACAAGTCTTGGCCACGAAATGACCAGAACGTTCTTGCCTCTTTGCTCTGCTTCCCTGCTGTTTTGGTCCTCCGCGGTGCATTGGAGTCACTTTTTACAAGTGCACCACTCGCCGTTTTGGTCCTCCAGTGGCTCCCAAACATCCAAGCTGGCTCCCCGCGCGTTGTCTCAGGGCTCTACCCCTCAGTAGGGCAAGTATCAAAAGTTTTCCATCCCGGCCGCCATGCTCCAAAGTCAGGCTGTCGTCATCTCTGGTCTGCATCATTGCCAGGCCCTCTTTATCGGCCTCCCTCTCTGCCTTGGACCTCGTTTGTCCCCTTCTGTTCCTTCCTGATGTTGGACGTCATCTCCAGACTTCCCGGCATGGCTGACAGGGCTTGGCATGAGCTGCATCTGTCCCATCTCCTTAGCCTTTTCCTTGCCACATGATGCCTCCTGTTCCCCTCGCCCCGAAGGTCCTTTTCTTCTTCACCTGGCCGACTTCTGTTCATCCTTTAGATCTTGCTCAGCCGTGAACCCCGCTCCACACTGGAAGTTACCTCTGCTCTTCCCAGGCTGGATCGGGCACCTCTAGTCATTGCTACCCTCACCTGCTGGTCGACTCGTCTGTCCAGGCACTCCCTCCGCCAACCCCCACCCCCAGGCTGAGCCCCTCGAAAGCTGGGACAATTTGTAAATCTTTTCTGTGTCCCCTGAACCTGCACATAGGGAGTCCTCAGAAAATAGTTATATCAAGAATACCTAAACTATTCGAAATTCTTGCATTTCAAATCCTGTTAAATGCACATCTGCTTTGGGGCAGGTAACAATGATGCCACCCTACTTTGATGTGGGACATTTACATTCTCTTCAGATGGATCAGGTATAGAGAACCGTCTCTGAGGAAGTTGAATCATCCAAACAGGATAGAGATAAATGGATGCCTTTGAAATATATATATTTTTTTCAGCTGGAAACTCGAATATAGCTGTGCTCTGGAAGAAGTGATCAAATGAAACAGGCTCCCCATGTGCCTCTCAGGAAAGTTATTTCTTTAGTCTCTGACCTGCCTTATGCCAAATGACGACAGGTGGTGTTTAAATTCCCGGAGAGCACGTGGATCCAGCATTTAATATCAGGTTACACGGTACGCATGTGTTGAGCTTTGACTGATGGTACAATCTCCTGGACTTTGCAAGCTTTATGTGACCTCAGTGTTCACGTGCACACATGCACACACACACACACACACACCCCTTTGTTCATACACTGTCTTGCCCCCTAAAGTCACTCCAGTCCTCGTAAGCATCCTGAAATGCAAACATAATGATGGTGACCTAAAATGGCCTTTTCGTCAGAAGATGCTGACCGAGGCCACCATCCCCAGTGGCTTCTGTGTGGTTAAAAGGTACCCTGGCCCAGGGCTACTCTTTAATTAATGTGAGTCAGCATTCGTATGAGAGGACCGCATCTCTTCTGGAAGAAGAATAAAAGCCTGCCAAGTGTCAACCACCAGTTCTACATGCATCCCAATTAGGGTGATTTCCGGAAGGCGGCAGAAGCCCACCACAGCTCCGGTTTCTAGGCAACTGCTATTAAGAGTTCTGAACCTCATTGGAAAGGGAATATTGGCAAGTCTGCCTCGTGAAGGAGTCTAATGTGTCCCTTCCGGCTCCCTCTCCTCCCCACCCCTCTTCTCGTCTATTTACCCCATCTTATTTAGCAGCAAATTATGGCTTGGAGTGGGTGATGAAGAAGCTAAATACTCTGAGGGCAAAAACCCTGGGAAGACTTGGACTTGGAAAATCATGCCAATGGTAGCCACTACTTAGTACTTCCTGTGTGTCAGGCAGGACCCTAATGTCCCGCACCTGTTATTTAATCCCTACACTAGACCTACAAGGCAGGTGTGACAAAGATGGGAAAACCGAGGCTCGCACAATGGAAGCCACTTGCCTAAAGTCACGATAAGAAGGTGGCAAGGCCAGAATTTACTCTGGTCTGTCTGAATCCAGGAGCCAGTGTCTTAACCACTGCCCTCTCCTGCCACTTGTCAGCGTGCAGGTAGTCATGCTACCTCGGAAAACAAAAGCACGGCATAGCATTTGGAGGCAATTCAGCAGTCGCTTTTCTGAGATGAACTGATTGAACATTTTTTTTAAAGAATGCAAACCCCACCACCCTGCAATACCCATCATTACCTATTGTGCTTAATGACTAAATGGAATGAATGGGAGGATTATTCTTCATGGACCTGCCAGGGTGGACATAAAAAATGCATTAGCAGGCAGAGAGAATTTTGCTAGAGTGCACCGACAATTTCCAGAGTACTCCTGGCTTGTAATTTCGAGACCGACAACAGACAATGGAATAAGGCACAAGACCACCAGCCAGTGATCTTTTGGCCCATGTTCTTCTGCTTGATCGATGGTGAGGAGTACTTTCGGGAGACCCCGAACTACTCAGGAGTTTGCAATGGCATTTTCACTAAGTGTCGGTACACGGGAGATCGGAGGGATTTCAGATGGGGTGCAGTCAGAGGGGGGGCGTGTTGTCAGAGGCTTCCTTTCTGGATTCCCAACTTGAGTCTTGCCTGTCACCATGAGCAGAAGCTTCTGATGGCCTCCTGGACATGGGGTGGTTGTCTGACACTGCTGGTCCTTGTCATGGTACCTTCAGAGAGATCCTAGAAGATGTAAAACCTCTGGCCAAGACCACAGGTCAGCTCCCTCCGAGTCACCCAGGGTTGGCACAGCTGCATCAGTCTGAAAGCTTTTCTTTTTACATTCTGGTCCCCAGGATTAAGCAGTCACCTCTCAGCTTCCTCTTGCATTTGAGACGACCCTATATCAATTCATAGCCTGGAGCAGCAACTTGGTAAAAGTTATCTGTGGTCACGACCCTATATCAATTCATATCCTGTCTGGTCCCCAGGATTAAGCAGTCACCTCTCAGCTTCCTTTTTTTTTTACTTTGCAAGCTTTATGTGACCTCAGTGTTCACGTGCACACATGCAAAGTTATCTGTGGTCACGACCCTATATCAATTCATATCCTGGAACAGCAACTTGGTAAAAGGTATCTGTGGTCACCTACCCTTTCGGGTCCTGTCCTAACTGTGATTGTGTGTAATTAGTTTTCTCTGCTTGGGGTCCCCCCCTCCCCCGCACCAGCTCCCTATATGTTTTTTGCCTGGTCATTTCCTATTCACTTTTCTAAACCAAACGTTTCTGATAGGTGCAAAGTCAAAGAACTAGAGGGATCTTTGAGGTAAAAGATAAATGAGCCCGAACACACACCTTTTAATGCTGGGTCTAGTTTGCAAACCACCATAGACACTCTTACAAATAATCTGGCCTGTGATTTCTCTCTCTCTCTCCTCCCCACCTTTATTTTTATGTTCGTGTAACTACAATGAAAGGGCTTCTCATCTGTACAACCCCAGGGTACACTATTAACATCATATTCTGCAAATTGCATTTTGGGGGTTGTCATTCGTCCTGGAGCATACATTGTGAATGGTGGCCCCTGGAATTGTGCATTGGAGCAGCCCTGCTCTGGATGTAGACTGCCTGTCCCCACCATCCCACCCTAGTCCTGTGCATGTGTGATACAGACCTTCGGGAACAGTTCACAGGATCTAAGGGTTGCTTTGCAGTTAATGTGCACTTGAGAGGCTGTTCTCAAGGCAGAGATGCAGATTCAGACTCCTGCTTTAACTGCTTGTTTGTGGATCTGGTTTTATTGAATGGATCCAGCATAAGCTCTTCTCATTTAAAGAATATCTTGCAAAATAATGTTCTGTTTTCCTTCGCACCGACATTCTTCCGGGAAGCTCTTCTTTGGAGCTAATCTGATCTAGGACGATTCCTAAAGCTGAACCCACAGTCAGATGTGCTGAAGGCCAGGCCATGCGTTTTCTTTAAATGGACCCAGGGGCCTGACAGAGACATTCGGAATTTTCCGACCCCCCAAACTCTGCCTGCCTGAGACGCAACCTAAGGGAACTTGCTGAAGCATCATTCTTGACACTTCTCAGGCTGTTTGATTTGGCTATCCTGCATTTTTTTTTTTTTTTTTTTAGCTCAGAGCAGAAAAGTGCTTCTTGAGCATTCTTGCTGACTTTGTTTTGTTTTCATGGAGGAATTTGAGAGTTTAACGTCCAGGCAAGTTGCTCGGGGGTCCTCCTAGTCCAGTGGGGTGTGGCGAGGTGTGGCTTTTGTGAGGTTGTGGTGAGGTTTGACTTTGGGGAAATATTTCCCTCCATATCGTTGTCATCCATTGAAATTATTTATGTAATATATCTGAGTGCCTCAATAGAAAAAAGTAACTGTGCTCTCCCTGCAAGGTTTTCAGCCAGAAAAGGGTCAGAAAACCACTTTGCTTAGTTAGACACTAGGGCAGCTTCTCTCAAACTGAGCAAGAATAGGGCATCCTGGAACCCCTAAAGGTAACCTCCCATGTGCATGTAGCCTGATTGTGTAAGGAAAGACATCTAATCAAGCTCCATGGGGTGTGAGCGCTATAACGTGTGGATCAGTGAGACGTCAGTGAAGAAAAGCCAGTGTGATCTATACGATCTTGGAGGACCTATTCTCTACAGCGCCACCCTGCGTCAGTGAGAAGCAATGGCAGTGGAGGCTACCTTGGCAACTTTCTCCAAAAGCTATCATATATTATACTACCTGTTAATACATGAGAGCAAGTGAGGGACAAGTGACTGGGAAACTGGTTTTAAAGATGATTCTTGTTCTTAGGTACTTCTGGAATAGAGATATAAGGAAATTAATACCTGTTGAATATATATTTGCAGACATTAATTTTGGAATAACAGGTTTTAAATTGCCTGCCATTTTAAAATTATTATTATTGCTTTGCACTCATGTGGGTCATGAGTTGGGCAAATGACAGAGCCACTTTCCTCACAGTGGGCTGCAAGGTGATTTTCAGTCTAGCATCCCAAGCGTTGTTCCTGAGTGCGGTACAGGTGTTCTAGATGAGCTTGGAAAACTTGTGGGGTTTCTGGCTTTTTAAAGTTTATTTTAGTTTACTTTTAAGTGAGATCACGACTGCAGAATGTCAGTTAATATTATAGAAAAGACTGAGCAAAGATGTGATCAAAGGTTATAGTCTGTTCAAGAAAAATGGAAGTCTTCACCTGCACTGAAAAAGGTGAATGGATTATAGCCATTGGCCATGGCTCGTCTGAGTGAAAAACCATTAAAATAATCACTTATAGAGGGACTGGGATTGAAGGAAGGACTGAGTAGGACAAAGATTTTATGTGAAGGATCCTGGGAATGAGAAATGATCTTGCTGATGCAGGCTGGCTCTGTCTTTGGCTCAGGTGGATATTGCCAATAAATTTAGAGGGTTTTTATTTCATGAACATATTATGTTTTCATTTTGCTTTCCACAGACTTATTTGCTGATGATGACTGTGTTGAAGTGAAAAGGGCTAAAGTCATGTCTGAAGTATTTTCAACCTCTCGTACCTTATTTCTTGCTTTTCTTTCATTTCTTATGAGAAAAGTATTTTATTTTAAGCATTTATGCATTAGCTACTTTTCAGCAACTGAAACACAATGTAAATCTGGAGACTTTGGTTAAAAGTCGAGAACTTTAATGCCGCATGCCTTGGGAATTTATCTTAAGGGACTAAAGTATATAATGATGTAACTCTGAAGATGTCCATCTAAGCATTGTTTATATAACAAGAGAACAAATTGAAAACAACTGAGAAGTCCAATGATAGGAGATTGGTTAAATTATGCTACATTCTTACTATGGAATATTACACAACCACTAAGATGGTTGTTATGCTTGAGGAGATAGATATTTGATATTAAAGAATTTATTGCTCTTTTTTAAAGTGTGATAATATTATTGTGGTTATTGTGTTAGAAAGAGTCCTTGTTTAGATAGTTGTTTAAATATTTACAGATAAAATGATAAATGCTTCAAAATAATGGAGAGGATGACGTGTACATAAAAAAAGATTGGCTGTGAGTTGATAATCATTGATCTAAGTAATGGGTGCCTAGAGGTTCATTATATTGTCTGTCTGGCTTTATAGATACCTGAACATTTTCATACTAAAATGTTTAAAAAATGAAGCTGCAGATGTGCGTTTATTGACATGGAAGATGTGAATAATCTATTGCTAAATAAAAATCAGATTACCAAATGGTATCTGAAGAATGGTGATTTTTTGGTCAAAAACTACACATGTATATGTAGAAAAAATTGAAGGTTGGTATGCCAAAATATGACTAAGGATTATTCCTCGGTGATGTAATTGTGCGTGGTTCTATTACTTGTTTATATGTCCTTATCTGTGCTGTCTCGTTTTTCAGAATTATTGTATTCGTATATTTTTAAAAGTCCTTTCAAACATAGGACTTGGGAAACTGGTAGTATCCATTAAAGTTGAGCATATGTAAGTATCTGTGAGCCAAAATAATTTCACTTTTAGGTATATTCCCAACAGAAGGGCATGCAAAAAAATGTGCATAAGAATGTTCATTGAGGCTCTATTCGTAATAGCCCCCAAATGGAAACAACTCAAGTGTCCATCAATTCTAGAATGGACACGTTGTGCTGTCCCGTTACAGTGGAAGCTATATGGAAACCAAGAACAAACTTCAGCTGTACAACACAGTAGGAATAACTCTCAGAAATATAATGTTGAGCGAAAAAATCCAGATACTCTATTAGAAGTGCCACCTGTGCAATTTCACGTACGTAAAGTTCAAAACAGGAGAAACCAATATAAGTCTGAGAAATCAGGAAAGTGATTTTCTTTGAGGTAGGATAATGACCGGGAGGGGACATGAAGAGGTTCTGTGGGGTGCCTTGGTAATGTTCCCTTTCTTGATGTGGGTGTGGGTTATGTTCATTTTGTGAAAATCTACTCAGCTGTATGCTGAATGATTTGTGTGCTCTCCTGTATTATGTTATATTTCAATAAAAACTTTTAAAAAAATACAGAGCTTAATGCATGCAGCATCTATGCTAAGTGGTGGATTAGTGCTTTATTATCCAGTATGTGGTTACATCCATTAGAGTGATGGCTCGTTGAACAATCCCAATAGGAAGAGATTTAAAATTAATATGGAAATCCAGTGCTAACAGCTGCATTTGCACAGCCTCCACTTATGAACTATCCATCCTGACTTTTCTCCCCCATCCTATTTGCTCCAGCTGTGCCTAAAACATGGCCTTCCAAAACTCAGAATCTGGGTTTGGGTGTGGTATGCTGGCCGTAGCCCCATGATTGGGGATAAGTAGAAATCCATGAGATCATACTCATATTAGTAAAATAGTTATAGTCACTCAGGGGACATGAATCATGTAATACACGTAGCTACCATTTATTGAGCACTACCATGGATCAGGCACCGTTCTAAGTGCTTTATGTATATATTAACACATTTAATTCTTGCAATAGCCCTGTGAGAGGGAGAAGGTGTTATTGCAGACCCCGCTTTGGGGATCAGAGAAATTAGGCAGTTTGTTTATTATGCTGTCGCTTGTAAGTGGTGGAGCCGGGATTTGAACCCAAGCAGTCTGGCTCAAAGCCTGCAAGAGCTCATGGGACAGAAGCCAGGCCTGTGCTTGTTGCCCTGAGCTGGGTTCCCTCCTGGCTCAGTGCAGCTACATGATCTTTTCAAGGATGCATTTAGTCACCTTCCCTCTTCTCCCCTCAGCCAGATGCCTAGAAAATGCTGGAGGAATTCCAAAGCATGCATGCATTAATTCAATCAACAAATATTTGTTAATCATCGAGTATGTTATACTCCATACCATAGATAAAGAAACTGAGGTCTACAGGAATGAACTGATTTGTTCCATGGCCAGCCAGGTATTAACTGATAGAGTTGGGATTTGAACCCACAGCTGACTCCAAAGCCAGCGAATTTTCAACTATACTATGTGAGCCCTCCAAGCCTGGCCGTAAGACTGAACACACTGCCAGTCATCTTGGGAAAGAATTTCAGAAAACAAAGTTTAGTGCAAACCCCTATGGAACAGAAGGCTCAAGGGTTCAAGATATTTTGATGCTTAAATTTGAATGACTGGTCTCGTAGTTAAGTTCTTTATTAGGTGGAATTCTCTGAGGCAGCCCTAGCCATGAGGAAGGGAATTAAAAGGATATTTACTTTTTTATCAGTAGAGACCTGTGCAACAAAAGCAGAGAAAACTTGCCCTAGAACTGTGGTTAACTAGCGGTGTCAAAGACACATGAACACATTGGAAACAGAAAAAATGGGCAGGGCATCCAGGTCACAGTGAAGATGATAAAAATGCAATTAACTTGAGCCAGGGTCCTCCAGTCCACAGTGGTGACCTACCCTTTGGGTGTGTGGCTAAGGATGTGAAGCCAAGCGTTTGCCTTTATTAATGTCTGCCCGCTGGCTGCGGGGTGTGGGGGTGCTGTGATGTGGGGCGGCTAAAGTCTTCTTTGAATAATTCATAAGGTGCGATTCAGAAGCCTTAACATGGCTTGCATTTAAGGTATTGACCAGTATAGAAACCCATGATCTTAAACAATTCAGGGGCTTTGAGGCAAGTCTCAAGTCTGGGGTAGAGAGCAGTGGGAAGAATCAGGTTCGAACTTCTAAATGAATAACTTCTGTGTTACAGGCTATAGATGTGGAGGTCCTGGGTGTTGACTGATGGAACGTAGATGCTATTGAGAACAGTTAATAAATGTCTGGGGTCAACAACAAATTTCACAGCTATTTAAATTCACTAAAAATTAAAATCAGCCTCATTCATAAAGGGATTTGGGTGAAGTCTGTTTCTTCTGCTGATCTCTTATAGTCTAACTCTCAATTTGAGTTAATAAGTTATCATTATAGATACTAAAGTCTTATTTTGAGTCTTCTGATTTAGAGATGACAAATAAATTACATACCATATAACAACTCTAATCAATAATGGTGGTTGCCTGGAGTGCTGGGTTTAGAGGATTTTTGAGACCAAGTCTGGGTTCAGATGGAAAGAATGCTGTGATCCATTAGTGATGTCTGCCTTGGGCACAGGTGAGAGAGATTGGGGTATATATACATCTAGCATTCTGGATCTAACTTTTATTAAATTATTAGTTTCCTCTTGTTTCAAAAAAAGTTGGAAGAAGGTTGCTATACTGTTAGCTAGTTCAGACGCAAATCAAATCTCAAAGCGAATGTCCCTTATAAAACACCATTAACTTATAAAGCAGCCCAAGAAATAGGGTGAGATGATGAAAGTGTCATATTTCGTCTTGATTTCTCTATCTTTGTGGACTAAAAAAAAAACCTCATCTTAGTCACGTCCTCGTTTGGCAAGTTAGCTCAGTCACTAGGAGTTCATGATAAGAGTACATGTCCTCACATGGACGGTATCAAAAATCTCATGGGAATTCAAGATCAGGAACCTCATGAAGAGGGGAACTGGAGCTCTTTTCCGGAAGACAGCTTCGGGAACCTCAGTCGCCGGAGACTGCCCGTCTGTAAGCGGAGCATTGGCCGTACTCAAGGACTTCCTTCTCTAGTGCTTGCCCTGTTCTCCTCTTAACTTCCCATTTGGTTACTTCTCCCATTTTTTTCTCTATTTATAGCATCCGCCCATCCATAGTCATTTTCCCTTTTCACTTTGGCTTCCAGAAGCTCGCCGTGGCCCCTCTGCCTCCCTTCCCCATGGCCTTGCAACTTCTCCTCTCACTGCTACCTGCTTGATTCTTGACTTGGTTTCCATTTTACTCCCCAAGAATGACTTGTACAGATTTTTTTTTTGTTTTTTTGTTTTTTGTTTTGGAAGGGGGCGGGTATTAGCTCATGTCTCGAATGCTGGCTCAGCATCGGCTATCTGATTATGGAGGATTGAAAAAAAAATGTCCTCCAATCTCTCCCCTTTTGTAGTGTGCTTTGCGGCTCTTTCCATCAAGAAGTGGGGTCCATTCCCCCACCTCTCATCTGAGCTGGATTTGTGACTCATTTGGGCCACAAGCATATGGTAGGAGTGATGTTTTGTCGCTTCGTAGCCTGAGGCTCAAGAGGTCTCACACACTTCCGTTCTCCCAGAACCCTACCGCCATGAGAACAAGCCCTGGCTAACCTGCCTGAGAATGAGAGAACATGTGGGTTTGGGCCAAGGCCATCCGAGACCTGCCTTTGGACAGCCATTCTCCAAATACATGATGGATCCCAACCAAGATCAGCAAAATCATTTACGCCACCCTCCGCTGATTACAAATGCTCAAGGGAGCCCAGCTGAGACCAAAGAACCTCTCGAATGAACTGTCAACTCCTATTCACTAATAAATGCTTATCATTTTAAGTCACCGAGTTTTTGAGGTCCTTTGTTGTGTGGCAATAGCTAACTGATACAATGACTTCAAGTAAGTCTCTGAACTTCTCTGCACCTCAGTTTTCTCATCTGAGGAATGGATCAACATGACCTTTCCTGCCTGCTGCAGGGAAGATTTTTAAGATGTTATGCGAATCTAAGATTCAGTAGATATATGTTGAGTGTCTACTTTATGACAAGCACTGGGCTAGCCCCTGAGGAGTCACAGGACAGGCTGACTGTGGTGTAGGGCAACATTAATGCCTTCTCCTTCCATCCGCAGGCCATTCACCAATAAACCAGAGTGGACACTCCTGCTTGAATGGCAGTGGAAGGGGAGAGATCAGCGAGCTCACCTAAAAGGTCTGATAGAGATAGCAATGGACCAGCCATCTCACCAACTGATTTATCCCACAGATTTATATATAAGCCTTACTCACTTCCCCTCCTAAGCTAATAAACAGGGCTTCCCCCTTATTTTTAACTACCAGTTCTGGGGATGGACAAGAAAACTCATCCCATCAATAAACACTTACTCGAGGATTGTGACAGTGGATTGTGACAGTCTAGGCTATGACAGATCTTATGCCCTAGCGAAGGAGGCAGAGATAAAAACGGGTTATTGTGGCACATTGATCCTGCCTTTTCTGTTGTCTCCCACATCCAATCCATCAGCCAGGGGCTCCAAATAACTCCTGAATCCATCCACGTATCTCCAGTTCGCTGCTAGTTGCCTGATCCAAGCCATCGTCGTCTCTTACTGTAGCTTTCCGACTGGTCTCTGTGCAGCGGCTGGAATGTTCTTTTAAAAATCAGATCGTAGCCTTCTCTTGTTCAGTACCCTCTAACTACGTCTAGACTAAAACCCACACTTTTCGCTGTGCCCTGTAGGGCCGAGGCCTTGTATGACCCAGCCTTTGCTCGTCTCTCTCATTTCATCTGTGGCTTCTCTCACCTTCTCTCACTCTGCTCCAGCCACACTGGCCTTCTTTCTGTTTCACCAACATTTCTGTCTTGTTGGAGCTTTGGTACCCACCTGCCTTTTGCCCTCTGAACTATTCCACCCCTCTCCCCACTATATCTTTGTGCGAATGGTTCTTCCTCACCATTCATGTCCAGGGTCCCCTTCACAGAACAGCTTCCTCTGAGCCTTCTAGCTAAAGTAGCAGCTTCCTCCCCATCACAATGCTACATACATCACCTTGTGTTATATTCTTCACAGTATATAGCCAGCATTCTCCCAAATCCTGCGTGTTCACTTGACAAATTGTTTGCTGTCTCTGCCCCATTATAACACATATCACTTTCTCTCATTCGCAGAAATCGTGTCTGTTTCGTTCAGTGCCGTGACTCCAATATATACAAGTGATGCCTGGTGCGTACCTGGCAATACTTGGTACTCAGTAAATATGTCTTGAAAATGAATGAGCAGAGAAAGCTAAGGAGGAACCAAGAAGTGCCTAACCTCATACAAAAAAAATTAGCTTCTTCCTTTGCCAAAACCTACCTGTGTTACTTCTAAATCGCCTTGCTTCAACTGTCTATCAAATATAGCTAGAAAGCAAAGTTTCAGACCTCATAACACTTGCATAATCTGTACCCTGCTGGGGCCTGTTGGGGGAGGAGGGTTAATTCGTCACTATTTATTTGCAACTGCCTGTACCTAACTAACTAAACATTACGTGGTTTCGGGTTCAACTTTTTAACTGTTTTGGCTGTTGCAGAGATGTTCGCATTCCTTAAAACCCTCCCAGTAAAAAGCACCGGCAGCTTTGGAGAAAGATGTATTGTTGGCTTCAACAGTCAACCCAGGCAAAGAACTGGGCGTGTACAGATGCCCCATCGTCAACTTCCGCTAGGAGAAATTCGGCAAGTAATAGCCTAGCGAGCTGCTTAGCGCCACCAAACATCTGGTGGCACAGGCGAAAGGGAGAGCAGTTAGATTTTTATTCTTTTTAGCATCATGTTAAATTAGCCATGAAACCAGGGATGGTGCAATTGAATTATAAGAGAGCTGAGGTATTAAATAAAAGTCTAGGAGACAGTCAAGGTGTTTGGCTCAAGGTAGACTGGATTCTAATGGGAGGTGAAACAGGTTTGAAAAACAATAAGTGGAAAAGACAACGTATTTTTGGCTAGGGATCCGCCTCATTTAATACTGGGAGATGGGGCCGTGGGATTTGCATGTCCTGGAGAGGTGATTTCCCCTGGAAAACGGTGTTTTCTTCTGAAGGGGAATCTCCGGTTCTTTAAATGTCAGTGGGATCCAGGAGAGTGGCCAGATGGAACATTCGATTGTTGTTTCTTGTTTTCTTCCTTGTGGCTTTTCTGTCTGGCCTTTTGCACGTTACCCTTCACGTCCGGCCCTTGGACAGGCTCAGCTTGTCTGATGAGGATGTTAAATTCAGGCTGGTTTCAGAGCCGTGATAAAGGCATCTGCCAGGAGGGACAGACTCACTCGCCAGCTCGAAGAGGGCAGAAACGCCACTGTCTTTATCGCTTTTTAATTAAGCCCCTCTATGATAGTGGGTTAGTGGAAAGTTCAACGTTGGTCATATTTTTTTTGTGGGGGAGGCATGTCCCCAGGATGTGTAACAGCTATGTCTCCAGTGGGAGGGGACAAGTAAGCCCTCATGTGTAGCATTTGCTGATTTCTGTGACATAAATATTCCCTCTGTGGCTGATTCTGAGCTGCCAAGCTAATGTCAGTGGACCTGGAGATCCCGTTATTCTCACCAGACAGATAACTATAAACTAGAAATAGCCTCAAAAGCACAGGTAACAGTAAAAGGTATAAAATCATTAAGAAGCGATGAGTTTTGAGTTTTGATTATTTTTGTTTTAATATGATATATTTCATTGTAAGTTTATATAATTTCATTTTTAACAATAGACATGTTTAATAATTGGCATGCAAATTTCCTGGAAATTTAGCAATTAGTTCTGGTTACAAACTGGCTCATCATTGCTTCTTGCCCTCCTCAGGCAAGGTCAAGTTTTGGTGTCTGGGACTTAACAAAGATCAAAGCATCTATTGGTCCCTCTAGTTATCAGCTCTTGTCTACAGCATACAGATTATTGTGGAAACTCTCATTTTCTAGGGCCTAGATATTCTGGGATGTATTTGTAGCTGGGGATCTGGGTTAGAATCATCTACCTCAAGGCTGAGAATATTCAGCCACTAGGAACCAACATGGTTGTCTATGGCCAGTATTCGTTCTGACTGACTGGGACACAGGACACACAGATGGTTCTGCAGTCTCACCTCTGATCCAGCTACACCATTCTTTCTAAAGCTTGGGATGTCCTCCAGGCATAACTGTGGAGCCGAGTACAAATCCTGTTGGGAGGTTCATCTTCAACTGAACAGTCCTCTTTCTTTCCTTCCTGGCACGGATGCTGCCTCCACTCAGATAACTCTTGGCTTCCTGACCCTACGGGTCCTTGGGGTGCTGAGGTTCCCAAGGCATCAGCCTCAAAAGCCCTCCTCCAACCTGCTTTCAAAACACTGGAAAGGCCTATGTGGCCACAATCAACAGAAGGGTCCTTGTGGGTCTCGACCATTGATTCCGATGGCCAAGTTTACATTCCATCCCTGAGCTTGGCGTCACATGAAACTCAGACTGAGCTTCATTAGCCCCATCAAGCTGGGGACATTTTTTTGTGAGGTTATCCCAACACTGACTATTACATTAGTCTTCTCAAGCTGTCGTAACAGAATACAACAGAGTGAGTGGCTTAAACAACAGGCATTTATTTTCTTGCAGTTCTGGAGGCTGAAGGTCCAAGATCAAGGTTGGCTTCCCCTTGGCTTTCAGGTGGCACCTCCTTGCTGGGTCCTCACATGGCCTTTTCTCTGTGTATCTACATTCCTGGTGCCTCTTTCTCTTTTTATAAGGACGCCAGTCTCATTGGATTAGATGTAATTAATTAACCTTAATTACATCTTTAATGGTCCTATCTTCAAATATAGTCACATTGAGGTTAGAGCTTCAGCATAAGAATTTGGGAAATGACACAATTCAGTGGATAACAACTACTGAGCACTTGAAATGTGGTTGGTCCCAATTGATGTGTGCTCTGAGGGTAAAATATACTCTGGATTTTTCATCATTCACCATTTTTCATCATTTTTCATCGTGTATTCAAAACAGTGTAATATATCTCATTAATACTTTTTATGTTGATTGCATCTTGAATGATAATACCTTGGATATAGGGGCTTAAGTAAAATATATTATTAGAGTCACTTTTGCCAGTTTCTTTTTTACTGTTTTTAGTGTGGCCACTCAAAAATTTCAAATGACACCCACGGCTCACATTATGTTTCTGCTGGACAGTGGGCAGCCAGAGACCCTCTGGGACAGACATGCCATTCCTCCTGAGGTCGGTGGGCGGATATCATTCTCTGGGGCCCTGTCTTGACCCCTCCCTTAGTTCCTTTCACTCCTTTCCTTCTTCCCATCTTCAGTGCCCACACCTTCCCACCTCCTCTTGGGCTTAGTTGTCCAGGTCCATCAAGGTGTGCTGCTGGACAGGTCAAGGGTGGAGATGCAGGTGGGCAGTGGAGAAGGAGGAACTTCTAGATGATGGAGGTGAAGGAAGGACATGTCTCGTTTGTGATCTGGCTCAGAGTAAGAGACACGTAGGATAAACGGGCATTTCCATGCCGCCTGTATTACCCTCCCCCGCCCCACCCCACATCCTGTGTGCTTTGTGCTGAAAGAATCTCCATCTCTTACTCTGCCTTGAGTTACTTTGCCGAAAGCCCCATTTCATGATCCCACCTTGGATCATTCCAGGGCCCGGGGAGGAGTTAAAGGGAGAGGCAAACAAATCCCTTCTCACCCCACTGGGAGAAAGAAAATATGGTCCTAGACCTGAATTTGCTTGCACTGTCATGGAGGGAGGAATGGATGGGGTGGGGACAGATAGAAATGACAGTGGCCATTCCAGGGTTCACCCAGTCCTTCTAACAACCTCATATTATATTCATTTTACTGGTAAGGAAACACAGACTCAGGGAGGTTAAATGACGCCTTTAGTGTCACTAGGTAGCAGATAGCAGGACCAGTATTTGAGACTGAATCTATCCGACTCTGCTGCCATGCTGCCAGGCCCTGGAGTGAAAAGGGAAGATTTTTCTGGAATATATGGGAACTCTCTTGAGTTGGACTCAGGCCCAGGAAGGAGAGCAGAGGGAATTCTAGGCAGGGGCTTAGCATGTGCAGAGTGGGGATGTAAGTCTGATACAGGTATCCTCTGAAAAGTCCAACCAGGAAATGGACCCTTACAGGGTTACCCACACCTCCCCCTGCCTGCCCCTCGTAAGCCATCTGCTTAATGTTTAGGGTCGAGGGAGGCATTGAGACTCGGACAGGACTTCTGGGCATTGCCCTGTAGCCTCCTCATCCCTATCAGGTTGTCTCTGGGTTATTATTCCATGCTGGGCTTACTCACCGGCTTCGTGTGAGGTCCTTTTTGAGGTTTATTATTTCCTTGTCCATGTACTTGATGCTCTTCATTGGCGTCTCTGGGACCTGATGGGAAGCCAGGAAGTGAAAGAAGAAAGTGTTAGTACAACTGTTGCAAGTGGAACCAGGCTCAGGAAGAGGCTCATGCATTTATCTGAGATGTCTGATCAGGTCGGAGGGGTTCTGGGCGGCAAAGCATCCTTCTCTACACCAAAGAGGGACCATGTGTCACATTGGAAATAGCAAGAGCTTTGGAGACAGGCAGACCTGAACTCTGATCCTGGTTCTTTCCAGTGATTGGCTGTGTGACCTTGGACAAATTACTCAACCTCTCTGGCCCTCCGTTTCTTAAGGAGAATGGAGGGATAATTCCTCCCTTTTTGTGACGATTAAATTGATTGCCAAGTACCTGACTCATAGCAAGCACTGAAAAATGCATGCCTGAACTCTTATCCTGGTTCTTTCCAGTGATTGGCTGTGTGACCTTGGACAAATTACTCAACCTCTCTGGCCCTCAGTTTCTTAAGGAGAATGGGGGGATAATTCCTCCCTTTTTGCGACGATTAAATTGATTGCCAAGTACCTGACTCATAGCAAGCACTGAAAAATGGAGGCTTCTATGATTAGCATATTCAAAGTAAAGCAAAGAATTAAATGTTAATAACCCTGGTTGGTGGCATAGGCAGCTGATTTGGAGAACAGAAGCTTGTCAGTGTAAAGTTTGCAAACGTACTTTTCCCCCCTCACTGCCCCCAGCAGGATTTTATGAATGAATTATCCAGGTGATTGTTCATGGGTTTTTCTTTTCCTCTCCTGTATTCATTTATCTTGCCTAGCCATAGGGGAAACCTCCCAAGACTTAAATTCGTTACTCAGAAGTTGATACTGGGTCAATATAAAGAAGAGAGTTAAACTAACTGCATTTTAACATAAAGGTCATTTTTCTCAGCCACAAGTTTGGTGAAACAACAAAACTATTATCGGGATTGTCCTGTCTTGAAATTAGTTCCTTCAACATCAGGATTTTTTGAATGAGAGGAAATGCCAAGAAATTATGGGAAAACGAGTGCTTTGAGATGAAACCGGTGGGAGAAGGTGATGATTTTTCTGAAGGGTGGTTCGTCAACGCATAGGAAATGCTCTAACAGTGTGCCTGCCTTTAGATCGAACGGTCCTTCTGCTATCAAGCATCCTGTGGGAATATTTCTGTATGGGGACAGAGGATTGTCAACGAATTGTTCACGAGGATGCTGCTTTAAGAGCACTCTCGGAAACCACCTATATATATATATTTTAAACAATCATGCATCTAAACAATAGACTACTATGCAGCAATTCAATGTAATGACAATATAATGACGTAAGTATATTTATCGATACACACACACACACAGAGATGCTTGAGTTCTTTGGTATGACATGTCACAGTAATATGGATCACACGATTCTGTTTTCACTTTTTTGAAAAATGATCTATGTGGATATACCACCAACACAAACAGAGG
>NW_006433949.1:5218978-5245465 GCF_000325575.1 Pteropus alecto | reverse complement strand
TTTCTCTCCAGGGGTGGGATTATTTCTTTGCTTATGTGAACTTCCTATGACTTTGCCATAAGTATTAATTAAGTAATAAAGAAAAAGGTAAAAAAAAAATAATAATAAGTGGCCAAGTGAGGTTTGACAGAGGCTGGTCTGACAGAGGCCGATGTATTGAGATGTTAGTGTTAGGTGAATCCTAAAGGCAGAGTGAGGACGGGTCAGGCACTCGCGCACAGAAGTCATCACATGGACGCGTGGGAGGAGGCACAGAGTTTTCCCGGCAGCCATCATCACACGCTTTCTCTGAAAATGAAATTGGGCTGGGGTGCCTGTTTCTCTGGGCCTTTGCAGTTGAACATGGACGGTGAGGAGCGTAGCTGTATCAAAGTGGAATGACGTGTGGCAGGGTGGTGGGATGGAGTGTGGGGAACGCAGTGGTAGGCAGGGACTCTTACTGGCCTGTCTGATTCTCAGCCTTTTGTCTTCTGGGTCACGCAGTACGTGTCCTGTGCGAGGCAGCAAAGATTCTTAGATCCCCAAAATAATATTCATAATTGCAGCTCCTCATCCACTCAATAAAGTATAGAGGACACAAAAATAAATAAATAAATAAGTGGCCAAGTGAGGTTTAACATAGGCTGGTTTATAGTATCCGGGATAGCCTTGAATAAGCTCAACTAGATAGGAAATGGTGAAATCATTTATAAATTTTGTCTCTTCAGCGATTATTAGGAATGACTCAGAGTTGACATATCTCCCTCATCTCAATCCACTAAGATGTTTCAACCCCTTGGCTGAAAAATTGATGGCAGATCTATCAGTTTTCATCTTGAGGGATGGGCGAAGTGGGTGGAGAGACAGACCTCCAAGGAGGCAGGCCACATAATTTGAAATAAATGATTGAAATTCTGCTTGATGTCTCAGTCATGTACCTATCACTCCAGGAGTACTTTTAAAAACGTCTACATAACAGACATTTGCTTTTCTCTCACCCCCGATGATTTCTCTTCACCTTCCCTCTTAATATTAGCTCCCTGGTTAGACCTTCTTACACCTTAAGAGGTATTCATGGTACCAGCAGCAGGAGTGGTCCTGAATGGCTGCAACTGAACAGCAGGGCGCATCCCCATTACAATGACTGGTCTGGGGGTAGTCATGTGACCCAGGTTGGGCTAATGAGATTCAAGCGGACATTTGCCAGGGGCTTCCAGGAAGCATGGTTCCTAAATCTTCTAAGGAACCACAGACAGAGACGTTCTCTTTCCTCATTGATTGTAAACAGAGACGTAGGCATTCGTGGGAGTTGCTAGTAAGCCATTTTGTGCCCATGAGGGGAGCGGACCTCCAGCTCCTTCAGGACCAAAGTAACTTTCTTAAAAGACATTGTGGATTAAACATACTTATGAACGAGAAAAAAAACCACTCAAATTTTCCCGCCGGATAATTTGAAATACATGATTGAAACTCTGCTCGATGTCACGGTCATGTACCTATCACTGTCCTAAATGTCTCGAGTTTCATTCTCTTCAAACAACTATGATACTGTCCAAATTTCAAGCATTTCCTCCAAATCCCACCTAATGATAGTTGCTTAGGTACCAGGATTCACACTATTGTTAACGAGTGAATTTATATTCACTGGAATTGGTGCTGACCAATTTAGAGCAGTAAAGGCAACTTGTGTTCTCGATGTGACAAAACTTTAGCAGGACAAGATCCTCCCCACGAGCCTGGCAATTATGTCAGCTTTGCAGTGGATTCTCAGGAAACCATTTTCATCGTGACCATTGTTTAATTACAATTATAATAAGCCAGAGGTAATAACTGGCATTGAATGACGGAGTTCCGGTTGTCAGGACATTTACAAACACCACTGATGTTAACGCAGTTAAAAGTTTACAAAGCATCCAAGAATCGACTATCTCTGTAACTTCTCTGGATGGTAGTTCACCATATGTATGACAAGCCTTAGAAATACACTTCCTTTTACCCCAGCAATTCCACTTCTATCCAAGAAAATTATGCAGCAAAGGTGAAAAGACTTATCCATGAGGATGTCTATAACGGCAATGTGAACAACAGTGTAAAACATCTAAATGTCCAGCAATAGGCTTTGGGGGGATAAAGCACAGTCTATCCAGGCAGTGGTATATGATGCATTTGAATTCGGTGCCACTATTTAATGTTGCTTATTGATATGGAAAGGAATATAATTTCAAGTGAAAATGCATGCTACAAAATGTAAAGAAGTTAGATTATAGAGTTTTAAGATTTATATTCATAAAAATCTATAGAAATTTCTAAAACTATATAATGTGATACAAATAGTTTTAAAATATTGGTAAATGGCAAGGCATAAGTGTAATTATATAACAAGCTGGAAGTAAATATAACAAAATGTCAATAACGATATTATCTCATGGTGTTTGAATTATACATAAATAATTTTAATGTGGTTATCCTTTACTCTAATTTTAAAATAATTTACATATACTACTTGTCTAATAAAAGAATAATGTTTGTCACATTTGTAAAGCAATTCTGACTAATTCTACTAATTTAAGCAAAATGTAAGATTTCAATGCTATTTTAAATTGAGTAATCTAAATGTCTGGAATGATGTAAGGTAATAGTTTATTTTAATACACAGTATCATGCAGAGTCTAAGCAGGAAATCAGAGCTAGTGCCAGGTAGTTCAGTTCAGGGAATTTAATATAGGGGAGCAGTTACAAAGTTGTTGGAAGAGCCAAAAAGCCAAGTAAGGGATCTCAGAGAAAGCCAGAGATTAGCAAAAGGAAGAAGCTTCTCCCACCTCCAGGGCTGGAGGGACTAAGGGACGAGGTGGCCTTCAAAAGCTCTGGAATTGGGCCACCTTGCAGAAGTTGGACTCATGGAGCAGCTGTAGTTTTAGTTGGAGGTGCTACCAGAAGCTGAGCAAGAGAGAAGGAGAAATACTCTGGCTTCTCGCTCTCTCTAACCCTCCAGGTTCCTGCTGCGCCTCCTATTGGCTGAACCGACCTGGAAGCCAGCTGGCAAGGGCACCTGGGAAATGTAGTTTGCAAGGATCAGCCCCCTGTGGGAGATAGGAAGTTGAAATGAGAGCGGGGAAACAAATGATTATGGTTATAGCTTATGCAAATGCCTTGGCTTCAGGTTCTTACCAGCTACTTTTTGGACTATCGAGCTAGTTCCCCCTTTAATCAAGGACACCTTTGCAGACAGTAACTTTGTTCGTTCTTTATCTTTTGATACCAAGCCCAGAATTTTCCATGACTTTGATGCTTATCCAGAATTGGGACCATTCTCTCTCTCAGAATCTTTGTCAAAAGCCATATGTTTCTAGGGACTCCAGAACCCTCCTACTTCTACCAGTTTTTTTTTTTTCTATAGGAAGTATTGTATATTCCATATCTTTGTAGAACACCTCCTCTTGCATCCAAACTATGAGTTCTATGCCCCTTACCCTTTAGGTTCTTATTGCTGATAAAAACGAAAGAAAATTTGGTGCTAGATATTTCTTCCCTGCTGACACTGATTAATGTATCTCTCCACCTAGGTAACGCGATTGCAATTCAGCTCTACATTGAAGCCAGTATTCTGGCAGTGAAACCAACGAATGGACATTGTAGAAAATCAGAAAAAGATTTTACAGAATAGGAGAAAATAAAAGCCAAGTGTAGCCCGATCACCGTCTCTTTGGATGTCCTTTGTCTTAGTTTCCGTGACTACTCCCAGCCGGGTTTCATAAAAGCCATCTGAGGACAGTTGACTTTAATTTTCTGTCCTCGCTTCCCCTGGGAGTGCCACTGGCTTTAAGGACCCTTCGTTTTTCCATTGCTTTGCAGAGTGTGGGGGATGCCTCCACGTTTCATTTCCTGGAAAACAAAGTCAAATCTCTGTCTTGTCGACCTCTTTCCTACACCATGTGTCCTTTCTCTGACCCATCTGTAAATGGGCCTTTGAGAGCAGGACTGTGAGAAATGCCACGTGATGTTCTGTAATGTATCAGGTTAAAAGCTGGTAACTAAATGTGTGGTGGGGGTGGGAGCACAGACTCCTACTGAAGCCTTAGGTGGGGATGACTTTTGGGGCAGGTATACGCACATTTAACTTTCGTGTGCCGAGACCGTTTCCAGAGAGGCATTTGGAAGTGATTTGGTTCAATGTGACAGCTGAGAAGTGGGAGGTGGCGGGAATGGATGGAAAGAGGTTTGTTGTCTGAAAGACCCAGGGTGGATTCCTGGCTCTGTCACTTAGATGTTGAGTAATCATGGGCAAGTTACATACCTTCCCTGAGTTTATTTCCACATCTATGAAATAGAGCTGAGGCTGTCTACCAATAGCATTATTATTCACCTATGTGCCACACATGGTCCTAGGTGTATTCTTATTTGAAATACATGATTCCATTTAGACCTTGCCATATTATTATTCCCATTTTATAGAAGAGCAAGCTGAGGCTTCAAAAGGTGAAAACGACATGCTATTAAGTGGAAGAATCTGGATCTGAACTCAAGTTCAAGTGGCATCAAAGCATGTGTTCTTAGCTACTACTACTTCATTCTGCCCCACCCCAATTTTGCATACTGGGGGATAAATAAAGGATAGCAGTTGCTCTAGAGTATAGATAATGCCTCTAAAGCTTGCTCACTGAATTTTGTTAGATTTCGTCATACCAATTTTTATTTTTTTAATTTTTAAATTTTATTTATTTTATTTATTTTTTATGGCGATCTAGAATTCTTTATGCTAGATCTTTTAGATTACTAATAGAAGAGATTATCACTATTTAGGCTCATGAAATCCAGTCAGTTTTGAGTGTACAATTTAACAGTAAGGCATATATATATATTGCACTGTGTGTTCAACATTGTCATTTCAATTTTTATATGACAGATAATCAGAACGATTTGGTGAAAGTCATAGCCAGAAAGCCAGTCTTTTAACTCTCTGTCGTTCTCTTGTCTTTTATAAAAGAATGTTTCAAACCCATCTTTGTTATTTCTTAAAATATGACCTACTTCCTAGAATCAGGTTACGATGGACATGAATGCCCACTAAAGGTACTTGGGCTGATACGGACATCAGGGGAGCAGCTGGGGAGTTCCATGGAGTGGTGAGTGTTTGAGAAGAGCAAGCAGTAACAAGTCTCAGACTCATTATGGAGAAGCTGTAAAGAACGTGATAGGCAGAGTGGGTAGGATCCACAGCAAGAGTACGTATATGAGCCCAGAGAGCTTAGCTTGCATAGCGATATTTCGGCTTTTGGTGGTTTTATGGTAGTGATGGGCACTTCCTTTGGAGAGAGTTATGTTTTTTTTTTTCTGTTATGAAGATAAAAGGCAGATATCTACCCATGTAGGCATAACCTGGAATGAGCAACCTCATTCACATGCAGACCCTTCGAACTGAAATATGCTGAAATGTGCTATTGAATTCTTTTTCTTCGCTGACGGTGGGGTACATCCTTGAGAGCGTACTTTGATTCAACCTCCCCTTTTTTTTTTTCTCATGTTCTTATGGATCCAGGAGAAAGGAGGTTTAAGAATTGATGGGCAGGGGTGGTGGAAAAGGAGACTCATCTTGGGGGGAGATGAGTGAGTCCTCTGCTGAGAACCTAAGAGCAGAATAGGTAGCAGAGGTCTTCTGGGAGAGGAGAGGAATGAGCACAGTCCCTGGAAAGAAAGCTTTTGATCTCTAGCTCCTGGCATAGTGCCTGGCCCCGAGTTCAATCCACTGTTGCTGAATGAATGAAGGGGTAACTGTGTCACAGTTTCAAGGTTAAACTCTATAGGTTGATGATTAATTACAAATGGAACGAATTACCTACATAATGGTGAGGTCTGGTGGACGCCACCTGAGCTAGCGTGAGCACACTTCGCATCACCAGCGATGGGACAAACTGATATCATGTGCCCCTGAAGGGATGCACTGGGGACGACACAGCATCACCTGCATGATCTTCCTGTCCCAAATGCCCAGTCTGGATCTGATCGTGAAGAAACGATCCTAAAAAGTGAGGGTCATTCTGCAAAATCAGTGGCCTGGACTCCTAGAAAATGTCCGCGGCTGCGTCACTTGGAGCCTCTGGGAAGCAGGCACTGAGACATTAGATGGGGCAACTAGGGGTGGAGGCATTTTTTACATTGTTTTATTTAATCCTCCCGCCAACCTTCATGAGCTCTCCTTATTCCCGTTTTATTGAAAAGGAAACCAAGGATCAGAGAGGTTAAGCCACTTATTCAAGGTCACACAGATAGTAAGTAGTAGAGCTCAGCGTCCTGCACTCCTTGGCACCCTCCCAAACCCTTATCTAACCTAGGAGTCAGCTGACTATGGCCCGCTGCGGGCTTTTGTCAATTGGGGTCTTACTGGAACACACTCACCCCCATTCATTTACTGTTGCAAACTGAGGGGATTGGTTTTCCTATCTATAAATAAGGGGAGTGGACTCGAGACAGATGTCAGTCCGGTGGCCTGCATGATCTGTTCCATCTATGCAGTAGTTACAGTTATTTGGCATTCATTTCCTACCTGCAGAAACCACGATCTTTCACCCGCCCCCCCCCCGGATATCTAGCTGTGCAACATAAAAAGTTGCAGAAAATGTGGAGTGTGCAGGCTTCTTTGAGAGAGGGATGGGGGATTGGGTGGGGGAGTGGCCACATCTCTTAAGTGGACAAATCATTGTGGAATTGCTACACATCGGCACTGTGCTAAGCTTTTTATACCATCAACCTCATTTGCTTCTTCCAATAACCCAGTGAGGCAGGGCTTAATAAACCCATGTTACAGAAGGAGAAACGAAAGCAGAGGAAGTCATACAAGGCCCCATGGCCAGTCAGCTGTCAGAGCCAGGACCAGAGCGCCAGTGTGATGGTTAGCTTTATGTGTCAACTTGACTGGGCCACAGAGAACTCAGGTATTTTGTCAGGTGTTGTTCTGATTGTTTCTCTGAGGGTGTTTTCAGATGAATTTAACTTTTAAATCGGTAGGCTGAGCAGAGTGAGATGCTCTCCCTAATGTGCGTGGGCCTCACCCAATCAGTTAAAAGCCTGAAGAAAGAAAAAGGCTGATCTGCCTGACTGCCTTTGAGCTGGGACATCAAATTTTTTCTGCCGTCGGACTTGACCTGAAACGTTGACTGTCCCTGGGTCCTGAGCCTGCAGGCTTTCAAATTAGAACCTACAGCATCAGTTCTCCTGGTTCTTAGGCCTTCAGACTCAGACTGCGTCTATACTACCAGCTCTCTTGGGCCTCCAATTTGCCAACCGCAGATCTTGGGACTCTTCAGCCTCCGCAGTTGTGCGAACCAGTTTTCAATAATAAATCTCTTTATGTCTATATCTACATATCTGTATCTACCATCTATAGGCATCCTATTGGTCCTGTTTCTCAGGAGAACTCTAATACATCCAGTCTCCTTGTATTTAAAACTTGGTTCCTCAACCATGAAGCCTCCTTGAAAATACAATCTTTTCCGATTTTTCACGTCAGAGGGAAAGACAGTGGTTCCATTATTTGTTTCTTAAATCATCCCTGTTTCCTAAGGCTGGTGATTGGTTTGCTGAGAAGGAAGATGAGTGTGAAAGATGGATACTGGAGAGACACAGAGAGAGGATGAATGGTTCTAGTTCATAAAGGTGGAGTCGCATATTATGGATGGTGGGCAGGGAGGGAGCTGAGGGCCAGGGAAGGGAGGAACTGACATCTAGAAAAAAAAAAAGTACAAGTTTAAAGGACGGTTTTATTGATTTTTCTTCCATGGGATGCAGTGTAACCCTCCCCTCCTTCTCTTCCGTGAACCTTCCAGTGAAATCTACGTTATGCACTGACATTTTTGGAGTGGGAATTGTGCGTTGAGGGGCTTGACGAGGTGAGCCAGAGGTGGGGGAGTGACAGATGCCGGGGAAGAATAGGATGTGGATTCAGTCCCAACTCATTGCTCCACTAGTTGTGACACCAGGTCAGTCGCTTTCTCTGCGCCTTAGGGCTCCCACCTGACACCTGCTCAGTCTTAATCCAAGAGTTGTGAGGGGGACTAAGAGGCATGCTTGGCCCGTAGGGGCTTTGTGACCCAAGCATACCAAGGAAATGTTACTGTCGTCGTCTCTAGATCATGAGTATCTGGAGTTTTTACAAAATTGAATCATAAATGGTCAATGAAAAACATAACGTGAGATTATGAAACTATTTCCAGATAAACTCATTAAGGGCCGCGTAAGGCTGTCAACAACCCTGAGATAGTCAACAATGGCGGCGATGCAACAATGTAACAGTAGGTGGCGCTAGATGCCATGGCTTTCAATCAAGCCCCGGTTTCCCACCTTTTTCACTTAATAGAGATAGAAATTGGCTACCAGCATCATGAGCCCCTGTTAGGTCTTGGATTGAGCTGGCACGCCATCAGCTAATGTGCTATTCACCCAGTTAAAAACAAAACAAAACAAAACAAAACAACAAACTTTAATCAAATACATTGATCTCATAAGCTCTTTTGAAAGACCAGATATAAGGGGCTAGCAGTCCAGCTGTTGGGCACCAGTGGCCGATGGGAAGCCGTGTGGGCTGCCGTCCAAAGTCCTGGCAGAGCTTCAGGACACCGACTGACCCCAGGCTGTGACAACCACCTTGCCAATGGTACTTCTGTTTAATAACTACAACAGCGCCTAAATATTCAGCACCTTCCATGTGTCTGGAAATGTACTAGGCCAGAGATGGCAACTGGGCTTCAACCTGAGCGCCAGCTTCAATCTACCCATTAGAGGCGGTGACCGTCTGGAGCTCCCTGCCTTCCCTTCTCATCAGAAAAGAGTCCTCGATTGATTAGCAAGGTCCGTCATGGTCTCAGGAAGGAAAAGCAGCATGATGACACGCACTTGCCATTTCCATGCTGGGCATTTTATCTGCCTTTTCTCACTGAGTTCTGATGACCACCCCAAAAGTTAAGTGTCACAATTATTAGTATTCCTATGTAATGACTCAGGACGCTGACACCCAGATTAGTTCAATAAATTGTCTGAGGTCACCCAGTGGGAAAGAAGGAAGTAGAAGTTCAGTTGGTCCAGGTGACCGTAGGACACCCTTTATCGCTTCTCGCACCACAATTTACATCCGTTCTTGAAAATGAAACAAACTATTTGGCAGTTCGTCCTAGAGACATGAGACAAGTCATGACCCAAGAAAGTCAGTCTCCTTTCATATTGTCAGTATCCTGGCGGGGAGCATGGGTGGGTTGGTTAAGTCCCCATGTGACTTCAGTTCCTTTTCTTTCTCCCTGGAAGAAGATGAAGTCGACACCTTTGCAAAATCTTAGCGAACCCCTGAAGGTCCAAAGAAACTCAGTCTCCTATTGGTTAATAACGAGTAACTGCATTTTCCGCACGAGAAGCAGAAGCAGAGCCAAATTTAAGCCAGCAGTAAAGGAGAAGAGAGCCAAGATGCAGACGAGCTGGCGGGGCTTGGATTCTTCTTAGAATGAGCCTTCCCGTGACTCCAAGGCTCCTGCGACATCAGTTCTCTGATGCTGTCTGCAGAATGCCGTTCAGTGGCAAGTTACGTGGACCGTGTCATGAGCCTGGGAGCAAGACTAGCTCGAATGTTTCTTAAATACCTACTGTGAGTTAAAAACTGGCCTGGATATGACACCAAACAAGCCACCATTCCTGTCCTCAAGGAGCCCGCAGTCCAGTGGAGGAGACGGGTATGAAACAAAATTCAACTACAGTGCGGTAAAATGCGGACACCAAACCCTGGGCTGAAGGTTCAGAGGTGCAGACTGAGCCGAACGCAAGAAGTCGGGGGGAAAGTGTTTCAAACAGAGGGGATCATGAGGAGCTGGACAAAGAGCGTGATGGAGACGGTAGGGGGTCAGCAACGAAGGTTCCTCTGACATCCCCACACGGGGAAAGTGTGCCCAAAGCCAGTAAATCTGCTGGGAAGCCACGAGAAGCCACTTCAGCAGAATAAGTCTAGAGATGAAGGCCCTAGCTAAGGACCCAAGATGAAGCATTAAGTTTTATTTCATTTTATTTTTTTATTTTAGTTTTTTTTTTGAACAGGTAGCATTTTTCAGATGACTTAAAAACATACAAAATAATATGCAGTTAACAAGGATTACTTCCGCCTTGTCCCCAAACCATTCATTTCATCAGTGGTACCAAGTTCTTGTGTATCCTACAGAGATCTGATGCTTTAATAAGCAAACGCACATACACACACACTTCATTCCCACTACCAGCATCCCCTTTTCACACAAATGGCAGTATTGTTTGTGCTCCAGTTTCCCCCACGTAACAAATATACCGGGGAGAGTGTCAGAGGGTCGTGGGTGCATAAGGGACCCAAGCAAAGATAACGCCAAGCTCTTGAGCCTTTGGAGCTGGAACGGGGAGTGTGAATGGCAGCTGAGAGGCAGTTAGTTATCTGATATATGGATTGGAGCTCGAGAAGAGGATGGAATGGTCAGACCAAATAAGGTCTGAGGTGCTGAATTAAGTATCAGAGAGGGAGGTGAGAGCAAGGAGTCCACAGGGGAGAGAGAAAGAGAGAGAGAGGGAGGGAGGGAAGGAGAGAGAAAGAGAGAGATGGGAAGGGAGAGGGGGATGACTGCTGCCCCACTGCCATCTTAATTATGGTGTTCAGAGACCCCTTGAGCCAGAGGCCCCCAGGAAAGCTACAGAAGCTACGAGCTAATAAATATTTGCTGTCTGAAGCCACTGAGTCTTGGAGTAACTTGTTACATAGCAATAGATAACTAATATGCAGCCACAGAGGAATAAACTCTGCGCGGGAAACAGTGGGCGATTTGGGTTACACAAACTCATTTAATTTCTCTTTAGGGCCTGGTCACAGGATTAATGGAACCGCTTTGACCATATAGAGCAGCCTTTCCCGTTGGCGAGGAAAAAGCCTTGGCCCATTTGGGGGCGTGAATTGGCCCCAGCATAACTTGGGTGCAACAAGACATTTCATAACTGAGTGAGCACAGGAGAGAGGAGATTGCAGTATTGAAAAGCACAGACTCTGGAGCCAGAGAGAGTTGCATTTGAATCCCAGCTCTGCCACTTGCTATTACTTTGGGCCAGAGCCATAAGAAATACGTGTTCTTAAATGCCCATTTTACAGGTTAAAGAAAAACAAAATGAAGGCACGGAGGGGTAGAGTGACAGGTCAAGGCTACACAGTCAGGGGAAGAGATCCAGTGATGATCACTGAATAAACTATTGAGTTGTCTGCAAAGTAAGTAAATAGAAGAACAATCTGGGACTTTCTTAATTGGTGTGTATACACATATGTGTTTGGACAGAGACTCTATCTCATCATTTTAATTTTCCAAGTACACTTGGCAATTTGGCCTCTAGTGTTATTATGCCACACACACACACACACACGCACACACACACACACACACACACACACACACACACCCCGTACCTGGATGGGGGCCTCCATGCCAAGTACGGCTGGAATATTCCCCTCCGTGGCCCCCGATGCCCCTTGGTGTCCTGCACCAGCCCCATGGGCATTGTGGTGACTGGTCTGGCACCTCTCACGATGAGCAGATGTTTGTTCCTAGCTGCCTCTGGAGTGATAATTCCAGCCAGTGTGTTCTGGACAAATGCATCTGATGCTGCAAAGGCTTCCTATTGATGAAGGAGCTTCACAAACACGAAACAAAACTGCAACCGTGATGCCTCTCACCATCTCTCCCTCCCTGGAGGAAGGACGAATTCCCCAGGGTGTCAAATCCTTTAGTGGCTTCAGCCCGAGGGTCAGTGGGGGAAGGCAAGTGGGCTGAGGTTTGAGCACCAAGGCTCTGCCTGTATTCACAAGCTTAAAAGGAAATCAATTTAATACATTTTTTTTTTGTAGTATTTGGCGTACCTCTTTAGGATGTTTCGTATTCACATTTTTAACATAAAATTTAAAACCATTGATTTAAGCAGCTATTATGCTTGCGTTGTAAATTGCGTTCTCTCTCCTCTAAATTCTAGCCTCGCAATGCATGCAGGGAGTGTGACCTTGTCACACTGCATCTTTGGTCTCTGGCATAATACCAAATACAGAGTGGTTTCTTGGCAGTTACTTGCTGAGTGAGTGGATGAAGGGGCGAAAACAGAACCGTAACATCCGTTGATGTTCGACTTTTAGACTCGACTCATAGGCGAAGCCTAGAAGGCTGAATTATGAGTCCAGAGCAGAATATGGGTATTTGCAATCTCGATGATGCAAAGATAGTAGCAAAAGACTTGTGCAGAGCTGATGAGCTAATCTCCTCTCCTACGAAGTAAGGGGTCAAAGAAATGCGCCAGACTCTCTATGGCGAATGGGGCGAGAAATGCACGTTTAACATAGTTTTTTAAGACACTCTTTTTAGAGCAGTTTTAGGTTCACGGCAAAATTGAGCAGAAGGTGTAGAGAGTTCCCCCATGTCCCCTACCCCCCACACTCGCACAGCCTCCCCCATTATCAACACCGCCCACCAGAGGGTACACTGGTTACGATGGATGAACCTACGTGGACACATCACGATCGCCCAAAGTCTAGTTTACATGAGGGTTCACTCTTGGCGTTGCACATTCTGTGGATTTGTACAGATGACATGTAGCCGTCACGATAGCGTCATGCAGAAGAGTTTCACTGCCCCGATGGCATATTTTTAAAAGTTACCGAATTAACCAGTAGAGGAACTAAAGGAAACGCGAGCTTTGCGGGGCACGGGAGTTGGGGGTAGGGAGCGTGTGAAGATGCAAGGGGGCCAGATCCTCATCTTTCAAAGAGCAGAGAGTCATCAAAGTCTGAAATGTATAAAACTGAGAAGCCGAGATAAAACTTAAATAATTTGGAGACATGGACCACTGGAAGAAACAGTTGAAAGTGTTCGGAGTAGGTGCTGGGGATATGGCATCAAGAGTGAGAAGCGGACAAAGAAGAGCGACCCCTTCTCTTTGGCAGAAGACGTCCCACTGCTGCCTTTTCTTTTTAACTTGTGTATGTTCTACATTAACTTAAAAAAAAAAAAATTACAGGAATTTGAGAGCTCTAGTCGGCATTAAAACACAGAGCCCCGCTTTCTTCCCCACAAAAATTAATAAGCACGAATATCCATTCTCGATTCGGAGTCAAGACAGAATTAATTTGGAAAAGAAAATACAGCCGGGGAGCAGAGTTAGCAACCTCAGGAAATTCAGGGAAATGTAATTGAGTAAGAATTATCTCTTTAATTACTTCTGACCAAATCAATAACCACGCTGGATGAGAAACCACTGTCGCCGCCAATGAGTATCAAGTTGCTGAGAAACTAATTGGGGTTCAGACTTGTTTGAAAAAGCAAAACACCTCCCTTCTGGTAGTTAGCAAACACGGTTCGGTGGGGGAGGGGTCAGTGGAGGCGGGATTACGCTGTGGCTGGCAGCGTGGGGTGGAGAAAATAATAAGCTAAACCTGCTTATTATTTTTAAATGGGAAAGCCCAAACAGAGAGCCTGTCTTCAAAGAAAGCGTGGATGCCCTGGAGGGTGTCAGACATTTGTTTTCATGCTTTCCTGGGGCTAACCAAAGGAGAAGCCAGTTCACTGTGCAAATTAGAGGGAGGCGAGCAAGCACTTGTGTTTTCAGACTGTGAGATTCTAGGTGAGAACTGCCAAGATTTCTGGAAAACCATCTTGTGCCTTTGGTGGGGAGATGGCAAGGTCCTTGTTCCAAAGGGGTCTCTCTGGGCGTACCTTCTAGATCTTTCTGGGACATGGTATTTGGGCTGGGTTAAGACCCTAGCTACAGCTGAGATGTGAGTGTGCCCTATATGCCTAACCTCATGCAGGCCTACCTCTCTCCATCACCTCTGGCGTCTCTTGACAATTGTTAGGGCCTTCTCGCTTCCCCCTCTCACTCTGTGCCTTGCTCCTGGTTCTTCTGCCCCTCGGACGTGTCAATGAATTATCCCCACTGTCCAGGACATATTAAGTGTATATATATATATATATATTTCGTTCATTAAAGGCTTACTGAGCCCATCCGACGGTGCCAGCCCAGTGCTAGGTTATACATACCTTTCCTGGAGCCACCTCTCAGAGTCTCATGGGGGCAGTCAGACAAATTAAGCAGATTACCGTAATGCCGCATAGGCTGTGGTGGGAGTGGGCTTGGGGACTGTGGGCCCAAGCAAGGACAGAGGGGCAGTCAGGGATGGAGGAAGTGACTTCTCTGTCCAAGCTGAGAAAGTGACTTCTCTGCCCTAGTCCATCCTTGCAGGACTAGGACTAGGAGGGGTCTAAAAGAAGAGGAAGGAGGAGGCTGTTTCAGGCAGAAGTGACAGCATGTGCGAAGATCTGGGGGTGATGGAGGACATGATGCTAAAGATGGTTCAGTCCAAGTGGATGGAGCACACGGATGCGGCAAGGAGGGGAGTGGTGAGGAAGGAGAGGCAGGTGCCATCAGCTGAAGCTAGATTTACCTACAGGCTCTTGCTTACCTGAGACAGTTTTCTCTTTGGCTCAGGCCACTTTGAATTGGGTTTTTCTATCATTTGCAATTCAAAGGGTCTTCTTGACCATGATTTTGTTAGCACATTGCGAATATTTTTGTCTAGAGGATCCCAAACTGTACCCCAGGAGAGTTACACGATTTCCCTGTGGCTAAACCAAAATCCATAGGAGGTCATTTAGAATCATCGGAGACCGTCAGAGTCCGCAGATTACCCAACACAACCCCTCCACCACATGAAAGATCCACGAAAATGGCCGTCTCTCGGGTGCTTACTAAGCGCTAGGTGCCGCTGTGGGCAGTTTACCTGTATTAACTCGTTTCGCCCTCGCAACACATTTCCTGGGTTCGGACTGTTATTAACTTCATTTTACAGATAGAAAGTGGAGTTACAGAGAGGTCAAGTACATTTCCCCAGTGACGTGACAAGGGACAGAGGTGGGGTTCCGATCCAAACTGCAGTTTGGTTCCAGAGTCTGCACTCTCCCTGCTCCAGTAACAGATAAGCAACCCTAGAGCCAGAGAAGCTGAGAATTTTCCTAAGGTCACACAGCAAAGCAGCAGAAGGTTCAGAATGAGAATACAGAAGTCCTCACTTCCCAGCATGCCAGCCGCAGGTACCACAAATCAAAGGCCAGGGGTGTGACATTTGGAGTCACATAGACCTGAGTTCACTGGCCAGAGTCTTTGGCAAATACAACACCTCTTTTTCTTTTTTTTTTTTTTTATTAGCATTTATTTGATGCTGAATTTACTCCCCAGGCCATAAGGTTTTGGTTCTTCGATTTCTTCTACGACACCTCTTGGAGCTTCAGTTTCCTCGTGCACAGAGCCTGCTGCATACGGTTGCTTGCGATGAAGGTTCGGTGTGCCACCGTGTCCTCAGGACAGAGCTGGTTTATGGGGTATCCCAGTAGTTGTGAATGTAATCGTTATAATTAATAAGCTGTGCTGTTAATGAAGGTGTAAAATGCAGGTGATCTGCCACATGACCACGGGCAAGTCGCTGAATTACAGTGGCCGTTGGTCCCATCGGTAAAGTAGGGTTATTATCTGCCCTTTACTCATGACACCAGCACATTACGAGGATTAATTAGAAGTTTTATAACGTGCAGTGCACGTTGATGCTCTATAAACATGGAGATGTGATGGTTGAATATTTATATAATTCCTGTTACTGAAGATCTTGTATTGCTTTACTGATGTAAAAAAAAAAATTCCAGTTTTCCAAAGATATATAAATTTGAGTTGAATCAAAGAAGATGGGGCTTTTATTATCTGTCTGCCAACTAAATAGGACTGGGCACCTGGGCATCGGTGGGCTGAGTACAATGCCAGAGTCTTGAGAGTATAGAAGGAGATGCTGAGATTGTGGGGCCGTCTCTTCCTTTAGGTTTGGGCTCCTTCAGGACTAAGACTGAATCATATCCTCCAGTGGCTCACCAGCATTGAACACAAAGCATGACATGCAGCAAGCACAGGTTTGATGCTTTGTGACGGGGAAGATGGATAGATAGATGGGTGGATGGATGGATGGATGGACGGACGGATGGCTGGCTGGATGGAATTGTCGATGGACAGATGGATGGCTGGCTGGATGGAATTGTTAACCTCTTGGTGATAGGAGATTAGGTGGTTATGGCCCCAAATACTTGGGCCAGAGTAGATGGGAAGTCACATCAAGTATAGGAGAAAAGGCCACTTAGGCAGTGTGACAAATCAGAAACGGGTTTGGTATCGCACAGACCTGGGTTACCAGCTGTGTGACCTTAGGCTTGGATCGAACCTTTCTTTCTTCATCTGAAAATGATAATAATATCTGTTAGGATGCTTTGAGCTAAAAGTAACAGGAAACTCCATCCACCCTTGCTTAAACAATAAGGAAGTTTATCATTTTATGTTAGAGGGAGTCCAGAGTAGGATTCGGGATCGGCTTAGAGGTTGTGTCTTGTCACTGAGCTGCCCAGAGTCAACTGTCCATAGACTCAGCTTCATCCGTGGACATCTTTCTTTCAGGTTTGTAACATGGCTGCTGGTAGCAATCAGGGTCAAGGCTTCTTTTCATGTTTCAGCGGCCCAGATGGTCTTGAACTTGCCCATCATTTGAACTAGTCATTGGCTAGGTGAATAAGATTGCTATGACCAGACCAGAACCATGCTTCTCAGACCGTGGCCCTTGGACCTTACTATACCTTCAAATTCATGGGCCATGTACAGGACCAGGACCCCTGGGGGTGCGGCTCAGGAATCTTATCAAGTTCTCCTGCAGATTCCTATGCCTGCTAACGTCTGGGAACCACTGGGGTAGACCACTCAGCTTGATAGATTTTGATGAGTCGACTACAAAATATAAATAACGCTAACCTTAGTGTACTGTTATGGAAATAGAAATTACACAGTAGGTGCATGATAACTTTTGGCTTCCTTCTTTTCTTTCCTTCTCTAGCGATGTCTAAATATTTACTCTTCCTCATGAATTGCTCCTTTACCCCCACACCAAGGTGCCAGACATCTTCCTGCTGCTCTGGCCTATGGAAGCCGAGCTGCAGACCAGTTTATACTAAGAGGGGAGTGACCTGAAGTATCATTGAGCCTAGTAGCATTTTCTCTCTTGAAAATGGGAGTGCAGGGAGCAGGCAAGCAATACTTCACCCAATGGTATAATTTCAGGTATGTACTAGATTCAGTGTTTTGGAGGAATGTTTTAGGCTGAGACCATGATGCTCTCTCTCCTCAGATTATACCCCAGAGGCACCACCCTCTTATTCTGGCCTCACCAGGGGACCAGCTGCCTGACCAGGATGCCCAAAGGCAAAGGCAGATGAGCCTAAGAAGCTGTAGGATGAGGCAGGGCTGGGGTCAGTCAGGCCGATGGCGTCGCCTTTGCCCTGCCCTTTCCCCTGTCTTCGGAGTCTCGTTGGGGCCATTCGGGAGGGACCTAGCGCCTCTTGAGGCTTTGATCTTCGAATCTGCCAGTCCCAGATTCCCTTGGGAGAATAATAATAATAATTAAAAGGAAAAAACAAACAAACCCTGCAAGTATTAAAAAGAAAAAACTATACTTAAGCAGACACCAGATGAGACCGGGGCATGACAGGCTCTGTCGGCAGAGTTTCCTGATTCGACAGCTGGCTCCGCACATCGGGCTAAAAGTGGGGGAAGGGGAGACACTGGCCACTCGTTGGAAGGAACTTTATTCTGAATAAACTAGAACTGAAAAGGTCCCTTGACCCCCAGAGAAGAAAAGGCTTTTTTTTTTTTTTTTCAAACAGATGAGAGGGCTAGAGAAATGTTGGCAGGAGGATGGAGATTAATTAAGCTGGAGCCCTAGCCCCTCACTTGGCAGGAGGGCATCCTTCTGAGTCCTGTGTGCATCTCCCTGGGACCCACCCACACCCTTGCGATGGCCCCAGCTTGTCATCCACGCTTCCAGAACTGGTTCTTAATCCCAAGCTAAGAGCACAGAGATTCCTTCTTTTGGGATCAAGATAAATTGGGGCCACTTGAATTGATCAAATTTTCATAACCCACTCCCCTAATCCTATATATCTTTCTTAATGTTGACTGCTTATTATTATTATTAATTATCATTATTATAAAAACCTGCCTTTCACATCACATGGCCCTGGATTCCAGTTCAGCTTCACCATCATGAGACCCTGGGCACGTTATAACCTTGCTGAGCATGTTCATAAAATGAAGACATTCATAAAATGGCTTTTTTTCCCCCCAGAGACGTTGTAAGAATTATAGCTAATGAATTCATGGCATCTCACATAGCACCTGGCATTTAGTGTGTGCTTAATAAATGTTGGCTATTAAGACAATTATGAGCTTTACTAATAAGCTCCTCAGCTCCTGAAGGCCCTGTCTAAACTACACCTTGCTAGAAAGAGCTGGTTCGCGCTAAGACAATTTTAAGAGTATAAAGGGATCCTCGAGACAGATGATCTGAGTTATAAAATACTGGTTCCGCCACTTAATAGCATCTGAGACCACGTCCCTCAGTAAACAGAGGAAAAGTGGACGATTTGATCTTCCACGTCCTTTCTAGTGGGTCATTACCCCCTCTGTCTCCGTGAAAAAAGAGCCACATGAACAAGTCCTTGGTGTGATGGGTCCCTTGTCTACTGCCACATCCAGGCCTCATTCTCTCTCTGTGGGACTGGCTTCTTGGCTGGGTTCCCACTGACATTCTTGCCTCTTCACAATCTCTAGTGGGTTGAGTAGTGTCCTGCCCCAAGTTCATGTCCACCTCGAGCCTCGGCATGGGACCGTTTTGGAAATAAGGCCTTTGCAGATGCGATTAGTTAAGATAAAGTCGTACGGGGTTAGAGCGGGCTTGAAACATAGTGGCTGGTGTCCTTACAGCAGAGAAGAAGGGCATGGGAAGGGGGAGGCGGGGCTTGGAGTGGTGTGTCTACAAGGATGCCAAGGGTGCCAAAGATTGCTGGAAACCGCCAGGAGCTAGGAGAGAGGCATGGAATCAGTACTCCCTGAGAGCCTCCACCCGGAGCCAACCCTTTAGATATCTCAGTTTTGGATTTCTGACCTCCTGAGTGGTGAAAGAGAAATATTTCTGTTGTTTTAAGCTACCCAGTTTGTGATCATTTGTTGTGGTGGCCCTACGAAATGAATATACCATCTTTCTATAAAATAAACCCTTACTACCACTCTCTTACTCAAAACCTTCAGTGGTTCCCCCATTGAACTCACAGCAAAGTTGCAGTTTTTCAGGTTATTCTACAGAGCCTTTCGGGACTGCCTCTTCTGGCTGCACCTCTACCTACTGTCTCCCCATCACTCTAAAATGAACACCTCTGGAACATGCCTACTCCTGGGAACATGTTATGTCTCTTGCAAGAAATTCTCTCCTCTCTCACTTGGAAAACTCCTGCTCATCCTTCAAGACCCAACTTAAACATCCCCCCCACCACGAAGCCTTCCCAACCACCCCCTTCTTCACTTCCCCTCTCTGCCGACCAAGCTAGTTGTGCCTCTGTTTGTTCTCTTAGCATATTGGACAAGTCTCTCTCCTTGGACTACTGAGCTTGTGCACTAAAGTTATTTGCTGGCTGCATCTGCTTGGATACCAGCTGTGAACTCCCGGGATCAGATGGTCTGGTTGTTGTAAGGGCTCGTAAGCAATCGATGAACGTTGGGGGTTGACTAAATGGCTCTAAGGAACGTGTAATGAAAAACGGAGAGAACCGATGTCATTTTCTAAGAGATGCAGCAGCTGGGAGTTGGCGGGATATACGCAAGGAACTAAAGGACACGAAGGACCAAGATAATCCATTTCCCTAAGCAGTCTTGGGAAAACCACTTGCCCATGTTGTCAGACAGGCCGTGACTTAGTCACCCGTGAGAACTGCTGTTTCCTGTGCAGCCGGAAGCCTGCTTCCTCTGGGAGCAAGTGAAAGTCCAGCTGTGCTCTCAGAGGATGCATGGAAGCGGTGGAAGTCCTCTTCAGGCTCAGCAGGCACCGAGAAGAATGGTCCCTGGATGGACTACCGTGTGGTGGGTGGTGCTAAGTGTGTGGACCCCTCTGGCCATGAAATTACCTCCCCTGCTCCCTTCATGACAGGCGGGAAGAACCGGAGGAAATGCATGTAAGAAGCTAAAGAGGAGGTGTGGAGGTGACCAGAGGCAAGAGTATGGACTTTGGCATCAGACAGACATAGGTTTCAAATCCTCGGTCTCCCGCTTCCTGGTGACGTCACCTTGGACGAGTCCATTATCCTCTCTGAGCCTCTCTGTTCTCACCTCCGAAAAGGTGACGATGCTCATAAAGTGCCTGGCCCATAGGAAGCTGTCGGTGAATGATATATATATATATAGAGGCAGGAATATTATTAATTCAACAAATATTTTCTAGGGGCCTATTAAGGATGGGTCATTGTTCTGGGGTCTTGGGGCCCCAAAATGTTTAAGCCTAAGATGCCTAAGGCTGTTAAACATTGTTTGCAAGACCACAGAAGGTGTGTATGTGGTCTTTCTTCCTGAAGGTGCTTGTTAAGGCCTGATGGCTTCATTGTACCATGGCGGGACTGGAAAAGGCCATCTGCTCTTTTGTCATCCTGTCCACATCTCTGAAGCGAGTTCCATGAAATGAGTCCTGCTTCCTTGCTGGATCCCTTCGCTGAAAATGTCACGCAGAAACAGGAAGCTACGGACTGACATCTCCTCTTGAAACCTGCCCAGGTGTGCACACAGGTGCCGCATCGAAGGCTCTTTCCTAATCCACTGGGAGAGAATTCCACTTGCAAAACTTCCCTGGTATTTACTCTCCAGGGGCGTGTGGATTCGTCATGTTTGTCTGCGTTTGTTCAAGGTACATTTCAAAAGTCGTTTATTGCAGCCACATTTTAAAAATATAAACAGTCTCCTGTTTAATGCAGGTCAAGATCTCCAGGATGTGCATTTTTGAGCCTGTGGTGTAGATGGAGACTCAGACAAAATAGATACTATTTAGAAATGGTGAAAGTAGAACAAGGAATCATTCGGAAGAGAGAGAATGACCACGGGGAGTATAAAATGAGAAATACGCTGCGGAGCTCCCCTGTGCTGCTGCGGAATGCATCTCCCCCTCTTCCCTGTCAAAGCAGAACGTAAACCGTATTTCCTACACTATGAGCCTATGCTTCGAAATGGCCCAAATCTCATTTTAACAAATACACATGATCGAGTTTGTCTAACTAGAGGTTTAACGACCTGTAAAATGTATCCTGAGCACCTGGCAACACTCAAAACTTATACAGCACCTGCACCTCGCAACACGAGGTCCCAGGCTGTGGGATGTTCCGCTTGGCTATGTTTCGGAGACAAGGCCTCGTGTTTCGGAAGAGGGAAGTTCTGCACAAACATGCAGTCCATGCATCGCTATAACTGAGCATCATCAAATAGCTTGGGCGACTGCGGCCTGTGGCATTCTCTTATCGATGGATTGATTCATTCACTCATCCAATAAATATTTATTCAGCACCACTATGTGCTAGGTCCTATGCTAGGGTGCTTGATATTTGGGGTGACAATGGTAATACCAGTCATACGTCACTGTGTGCTTGCTTTGTGCTCTGTGTCGGGCTAAGAACTTGGTATATGAATTCTCTTATCCAATTTCACCACAGCCCTACAAGGTAAATGTTATTGTCACCATTTTGCAGAGGAGAGAACCAGCCAAGACTGATCGGCCTCAACTGCAAGTTCGTAGGGAAGAACCGACTGGCCCAGCTTGGCGCACAGCAGAGGTGAAGAGGGCGGCACTGTGTCACATGTTTCAGAGCTGGCTGCAGTCCAGCAGAAGGCAGTTCTCAGAGAGGTGTGGTCCCTGGGATCAGCCACCTTCTTCCACCTATGCTGGTCTGCAGAGAGTGGATGTGGGGATGGGTGCAGGGCTGGGAAATGACCAGTGATGGCCCAGGTCCTGGGACCACCCTTAGCAGCCTCCCCTGCACCTCAGGCTGCTGGACTCCACAGGATTTCCCTTGTCCTTAGAGGAAATGCCTTCCTTTTGATCTAGCTTCTCTGAAAGGGTTTGTGTTACGTATGACCAAGAGGGCTTGAGGTAGCATATCTGGAAATCACAGATCTCTGAGTATTTCCTCATTCATTGGTACTTGCTACGTGCCACGTCCTGAGTTTTGGCCTCTACCCATTTGCAGTATTGTGCCCTGCAGCGGAGCGAAGCAGTAGAGAGTACAGGTAGGTGTCCTGAGCACTCATTCGTACCAGGCCACCCATTGGCAGGCTGCAGGACCCCGCTGCAGGTGGCTTCTGGGGGTGGCAACCCCAGGCCGACTAGTTTTCCAGGGTTCAGAAGGAAGAAAAAGACACCAGACCTTCACTTAGCCTCATGCAGAAAGGCCCCATGCAACCTACACATCAAAATCCTCTTAGCTTTCTCCAGGGGCATCAGCGATGACGACAGCAGCTCTCATTCATTGGTACTTGCTACGTGCCACACCCCACACCTCACACTTGACACACACTTTTCTATGTGACATTCACAATAGCCCTTTTAGGCAAGTGATTATTATCGCTGTCATTGTACAGAGGCAGAAACCGAGGCACATAATGGTTCAGTGACTTGCCCAAAGACACACAGCTATGACATGTGGGAATTGGTATCCCTCTCCAGATCAGTCTGAGACTAGAGTCTCGGCTCAGACATGGATTTCCCTGCCTGGAGCATTGCACTGAGCCATAGTCTGGTGTTCCAGTAATTTGTTGGTTAGTATCCAAGTACTCAGGTCAGTAGCTCAGAATATCTTCTATAAATCCCGAAAGCTCCCTGACACAGGTGGCATTTAAGAGAAGATAAACAGGAGGATGTAAAATGGTCCAGCGGCTGCGAAAAACAGTATGATGATTCCTTAAAAAGTTAAAACTAGAATTACTGTATGATCCTGCAGTTTCACGTCTGGATATATACTCAAAAGAAGCTTATATGCTTATAGTCTGGTGGGAGAGGAAGATATTAAACAAACATTTTTTGTTATTATGGGAAGTAGCATGATGGAAAAGTCTAGCGGGCTTGGAAAACACTGTTACAGAGGGCCTTGGCTTGCTTGATGGCAGGGGCACTTGGAGAGAGGGTTAGGGAAGGTTTCTTTGGGGAAGTGATGTCTAAACTGAGACCCCAACAATGGCAAAAGTGCATCTGTTATGGGAGTGTTCTAGTAGCAGGTGTCTGTACAAGTGTCTGGAGGTAGGAAGATGCTCGGTGCATTTATGACATCATCGCTTTGTCCCCTGCATTTTGAGAGTGGCGTTACTGTAACATTGCATGTGATAGTGGGACATGAAGAGACCTTCCCCTTCTGGAGAGATATTTTATGAGCTGTTTATTTTACGTACGAACATGTTACAGACTAAACAGACATGCTTCCCTGTGCAGAAACTCTGCCCTTTCACGTGGCCACTCATCGGACAGGACTCAGGGTGTCCTCCTTGGTGCCAGGATAAAAAAGCATTTTCATCTCCCCATTTGCATTTTCCATTTAGTTTGCAAGTTCCCAACCATTGATGGGAATGTGAGCAAAAACACTGCCCCAAACAGGTGGCAAGCTTGCTGTGTGTGTGTATGCATGTAGTGTAAGAGTGTGTGCACATGTAAATGTGTGTGTAATTTGTGAAAGTGAAGGGGGGACCCTAACCCTTGAGATGCCTTGGCCATGGACCTCAGACCCACCACAGTCTGCAATCCTCTGCCTTTTTTTCATTCTATCTACTTCTTTTCCAAGTCTACCTGGGCCATTACAGCTTTATGGACACAGTCATATATTTAAGACGTGATCCCAGAAAGCACCAGTAAGGAAGTGAGACAGAGAGAGGACAGGTGTGCTAATGAGCAAGCAGGTGACCACTGTGGGCAGCCTGGGCTCATTCTGCTGGGACCATTTGGGATGGTATAGAGCAGGAGTCAGCAAACCTGTCTGGAAGATTCTGGGTTTTGCAGGGCATACAGTTTGTTGCACAACTCTACCTTTGTCGTGTGAAAGCAGCCACACGTAATATGCGCCACATGTAAATAAATGGGTGTGGCTGTTTTCCAATAAAACTTTATTTAAAATAGTAAATGGTAGGCTGGATTTGGCTGGTGAGCTGTAGTTGTTTGACTCCTGGCATAGAGTGTGCCTCAGAGTTGTCGCATCTGCAGGCAATATAACCCAGCTCCTTATCCACCAACATTTGTCTGCCACTGGAGGAGGGCTGCTCCCCAGGACATTATCTTCCTGCCCCTTCTGGACTGCCCCAGCCCCTAGGTGGGGAGCCACAGGTGCTGCTGTAGGAAGCCATGGGTGTGCACGAGCATGGTCAGAGCCAAGGGGATACAGGAAGAGCATCGATGCATCTGCCACAGCCCCTCACAGCCAGGTGAGGCCTATTTTACAATGAACAAAATAAGGCTTAGGGAGTTGAATGGATGGGCCTGGGCCTAAGGTCACACAGCTGGGAAGCAGTTGTGATCAAAACAGAGCTGGTCCCTCTGCTGTTTGCGTGCGGTGCGAGACTCTGAAAGACACGTTTTATGTGGTGTTCCCAAATTGCATTTTAGCCCCTGGCAGGGCCCTATTGTTCTGAAGCACACGGTTTGGAAAGTGTGTCACCATGTCCTTTTCCACGAAATGGGATTTTCTTCCTTTGTTTCCAAACTGTTATAGAAGCTCTTGAGATTCCAAAGAAGAACAAAGATAGAGGATCTAAATGTTCTTTATTCATGACAACATTTTCAAATCAATAAAAGCACAGCAAACTATCCAATAGAAAATAAGGCAAATGATACAAGTGGGTAACTCTCAGAAGAGAGAATACAGATGGACAATAGGTATATATAGATGGCTGTCGATATCATTAGAAATTAGGTAAATGCAAGAAAAACAACGAAATGCTTTCTTTTCCCGTCATATTGGCAAAAATACAAACATCTTATTAAGAGTATGTGAATATATGGGGAAACCGGTATTCTGGTACTAGCGGTAGGCTGCAAATTGGTACATATTTCCTGGAGGGCACTTTGATTCACAAAATCCATTTTCTCTTTCCTTCTTCTTCTAAGACCCAGAGGAGGAATCCTGATGGTCAGTGTCCATCAGGGTTATTCCATTCCCCTTGCCAGTGACTGGCGGGCTAGCTTGCAGCCCAGTCCAGGCTGCTAGGACCCCAGGAAGCTGCCGCTATGCCTGCACGTGTCACCTAGAACGTCTCCAGCCATCGTGTGACCACTGGGGGAAGACTTCTCAGCTCACTGAGGAAGACAGAGCCTAAACATGGAAAGAAGGCACCTGGGTCCATGACGATGGTGTGGAGCCTGAATTAACATGAGAAATTCCAACCCGCGTTGAGCCATTGGATCTTCTTTTATTCGCGGCCCAAAGTATCTTCATGGACACAATTGTCTCTTCCAGATAGAAATTTGGGCTCATATGTCCATATCGATAACATACAAGTATTTTGTTTTAGCACTGCGTGTAATAATGAGATGTTAGGAGTCATCTCACTGTGCTTTGGGTAGGACCTAGTGACACAGACCATGGTTTGGTGACACTGCTGTATTCAAGGCAGCCGTTAAAATCGATAGGTTAAGTTTTCATGCACTCATCCCACCATGCAAAGATCTCCAAGACACATTCCTAAGTTTTAAAAAGGTGTGGAATAATCAATGAGGACGGTAGAACCCATTTATGACACAATAATCCTCAAAATAAAGTACGTGCAGAACCATATGGAATTTATCTTTCTCTGTCTGACTTATTTCACTCAGCATAATACCCTGGAGGTCCCTCCATGCCATTGCAAATGGTTTAAGATTCCATTTATGGGAGGAATCTAAGGAACAAAAGAAATGAACAAACTAAGCAAAAACAGACTCGGATACGCACGCAGAAGAAGCTGATAATTGCCAGAGGGGAGATGGGCTGGGAGGCTGGGTGAAAAAGGTGAAGGGATGAAGTACAGATGAGTATTTCCAAAACCGTCACGGGAGGAGGTGGAGTACAGCATAGAGAATAGAGTCCATATTATTGTGATGGCTGCATGCAGTGCCAGACAGGTGCTAGAGTCATCGGGGGGATCACTGCATAAATTACGTAAATGTCTAACCATTGTACTGTACACCTGAAACTAACATAAAATAATAAAAAGTACATATAAAGATATCTATATCTGTCTGTCTGCCTATCCATCCATCTATCTATCTATCTATCTATCTATATATCTATCTATCTATCTACACACATCTGTAGAGGGTAATACTTTTTTTAAAAGTTTTTATTATTATTTTTATTTTCTTTTTTTAGGGGAATATATTTCACACATCAAAGTATTACCTCCAGAGGTGGGAGATGGACAGGAAGCGATAGTCAAAACAGAGTTTGCTTTTTTTTTTTACCTGTAGCAGTTGCCTTTGTGGCAACACAAGTAGATTTCATTTATGACTTTTGTCATGAAAAATAATGCACAGGAAACACCTCACATGCTCATTATAGACAAATCTAGCAAATGCTAGAAGTTTTG
>NW_006433949.1:5212313-5218929 GCF_000325575.1 Pteropus alecto | reverse complement strand
TTTTAATCATTATTTCAGGCTTCCTGAGAACAAAGAGGAACTTCTCCTCAGGCTCTCAAATGTTTGTCTTGCGTGTGGCACAATTACTTGGGCAGAGTTCACTGTTTTTGATCAAAAGCTACTTGTCCAGTATGCAATAGCATCTTCCCTCGCCTGTCTAAACAAAGCTTTGTGGGAACTGGGTGTGCAGAGTGGAAGGGCTGCATTATTTGAATTTGTGTATGTGTGTGTGTGTATGTGAGCGAGAGAGAGAGACAGAGACAGAGACAGAGATAGACAGAGACGGAGAGAGAGGGAGACAGAGAAAGAGAGACAGAGAGACCGAGAGAGAGAAACACAGAGAGAGAGAGACAGAGAGAGAGGCAGAGACAAGAGAGGGATGTGTAGTGGATGGGGTGCTCTGTATATGATTCCGGAGAATTCTTCATAGAAAGATCTGCCCCTCGTTTACCCAGTACCAGCTCCACTCTCCCAACTATTTGGCATCATACGAATTTGACCTTGCAGAGGGGAGAGGCTTCCTTTGCAATGCTCGGATGGACGATAATGACAGAGTGGTAGGCACGGGCTGCATCATAATTACCTTCTTGTTGCTGCCGACATTTGCCTGGCTCTGATTTCTGGGTTGGGTACTATTAGTCTCAAGGCTCCTGTCATTAAATCATTGCTTTCCCTGGCATTTCTGGTCATTTCTGCCAAACCCTGGGCGGGAGAGGATACTGCAGTCTCTGGGACTGGAATGCCGCCGCCTGGTCATTATGCCGGATCACCCTCGAATGGCAGGTCTGGAAGACGCGCGCCTCCGTTGCCGCTGTACAGTGTCGCCCCCGACGAAGCAGCTCCATTGCGCTGTATCGCCCCCTACTGTTTCAGAGTGGAATTATCCTGGCGAAGGAGCACCTGGGAGCATCGGTTTAGGAGACGAGGTCTGGTGACCAGGTGTAAGGGAAAGAACGATAGAGGAAGTATTTTTCCGAACATCGAAATGGATGCTTCTCCAAGAGTGTCACTTATTCTCTTTAACCTTTCCCCTCCCCGCCCCCGGCGAGAGAGAAAAGCAGACATTTTCAGACGGGGTCTAATTGTCATCTGAAATAAATGGTTGAAAACGGGGAGATTCGGGGTCTCCTGAACACAGAAAGGTGAGGTAGAAGGAAGAGTCCAGGGGACCAACCTCCAACAGCCGGGCTGCCGCTGAACGGAGAGGACACCAGTGAGCCTTTGACAGAGCGTCAAGAAACCAAGCGCCTGTCCCTACTTTGGGGATCAGAATTCATATCCCCTACTTTGGGGATACTGGTGGCCGCTCTGTGCCCGGTGCCCTTCTAGGTGCTGGGGGTACAGCAGTGAATTCAGCAAAGCATCCTAGTTGGGCGTCTGGTAGGAAAGAGATGGTACATTTAAATGGAGAATTTGAGGAGCGTCGACTAAAGGGACCGTTTATTAAAGTATGGTCAGGATGTAAAGAAATCTGAAAGAAATAGCTCAGCCCCTGGGCTAGCGACAGTCGGGAGCCCTTCCCAGCCTTGCTCCTGAGAAGGGCAAAGCGGGGGAGCCATGACCAGAATTAGAGAGGGTAGCTCCACAGGACAGGAGATGTGGCCTTGATCAAGAGTCACAACCCACCACACCAGCACTACAGAAAGGAGACGGAGCAAACACTCTGACTTCTCTCTCTCCCTTCCTGCCTAGTGGTCCCTCCTCCTGGCTGAATCCAACCACAAGCCGCAGAGCTAAGGAGCTCATTAATGCAGGACGCGCAGGTCACCTCCCGCCCCCGAGGGGATGGAGCAGAGGGGACTAGAACCCAGAGAGGCACCAGCATTATCTCTGTCCTCATGGAGCTTCTGTTCTACTTGGCAGACAAACAAGCAGCACCTCTGTGCAAATTCGAAAAAGCCACCCTCTCTCCGAGTGGACGTAGCCTGTGCCAGGGCGTGGGGCTACTGAATGCAGCATGGGGTGGACGTCAGCCCCCATTTGCCCTTTGGGTCAGGGGCTTGAGTGGGACTCAACCCACAAAACATCATAGTCCCTGACCACCAAGTAATCCAGGTGCCATGAATAAAAACATCAGAGGAGACGGATAGGGAATGCAAGGCAAGGGAGGCAGCAGGGGGGAGCCTGTCTGCATTTGATTTCTCGTTGTCCAGGCATCTCTGTTAGCTCCGCTGCCACTGAGGGCCACCACCATGACCCAGGATGAGCAGGTGACCGTCGACCCACTCAAGTGGCTTTTCCAAAGCCTTATGCTCGGTCATACCCATGACATGGTGACGCCGAGGACATCTAAATGAGCCACTTGCCCAGAACCAGCCCCTCTGTAGCCCCACCACCGCAAACCTCACAGGCAGGCAGAAGCCATGGCGGGTCCTTGGCTGAAGTTGAGTCACTGGCGGGAGCCGCCCGGAGCTGGCAGGGGATGGCACCGCTGTCTTCTCTCCCAGCTCTGGCTCCCTCAACTGTAATGAGCCATTTGTCTCTCAGCTTTGATCTGCTGTCAGCGACTCCGAGTATTAATTTCTTCTCGAGCTGTCTTAACATTGCAGCCAACAGAGGGGCGAAAAATGAAGTGGGAATCACTGGACACAGAAACCCATCACCCCGGCTGCTTTTAATGGCCAAGCTGTGGTGAGAGATGAGGCTCGAGCCGTGCTGCTTTTCTTTTATTAAGAAGCAGACACCAAACCCCTAATGGAGCATCTTTCGTTTTGTAGCCGGGCGTTCGACACCTTTCTCCTATTACTCTCTCTCGTCTGCATATTATCTTTGTCTCTTTAAAGTGGCCGGGCAGAGAGATTACAGAGAAACCCACAGACGCCCCAGATCATCTCATCTGCCTAGAAAACAGCCACCCATCTCGTGAACGTGCCCTCTTGTATGCCTCTTGCCTTTTTTCGGTTCTGTTTTATTCGGGGATCTGAGGTGTGCAAAAATGGAAGAACAGTCATCCAACTCAAGTGGGGGGTAACAATAATAATTTATCTAGTGGCAGGAAAGCTCGGCTCCTTGCTCCGTTTCTTGAGCCCCTCAGAAAGGCCTGCCGTTTCTGCACCTCTGCTTCTTTATTCTTCCTCTCTGCATCCTGGCTGCTCCTGCTCCCTTACAGAGCCCATAACAGCTGTCCCCAAACGGCACTCCCGGCCCTGGGGTTTTTTAACTCTTCATCTCTGTACCTGGCGGCTCTCGGGATCCGTGTCCAAAATCCAGATTCTGAATGTGATTGGTGCAGCTCGTATAAGGTGCTTTCCTCTGGTCCAGTCCCCTGTGGCTCGAAGGGTGGGACTATGTGGTTGTAGCGCTTCCCCTCTCGGAAGCAGAGAATGTGGCTGGAGCCGGAACAACTTCTTTAGAACTTCCGGTAAGAGATGCTATGGCGGCAAAAGCAGATCTGGATTTCAATCCTTTCTTCATCCAACCACTTGCAGATCTGTGCCTTTGCTAAATTATCTAGTACGTCGAATGGGTCAGAACGTGTCCAAGTGTGGGTTAAGATGTCTGGCACGTGCTAAGTGCCCGGTCAATGTGACTCAGTGGCACATACCACTTCTGCTTCCGCTGAACCCACCTCCAACTTCTGCTGCTGCCGTGGGGACGGTTCTGCACACTATGGTAGTGTCCCCGCCTCCAGCACTTGCGTCTCCTCCTTAAGTTTTGCTCCAGAGCCTTGCGAGCTGGCTGAGCTCACACGCAGGTGCAGCTCGCAGGTGCAGTTTGCAGGCGTTAACACCTGGGGGGCAGCCCTTAACCAATGGAGGGTGGAAGCAAGTGGATAAACGCTCCAGCCTCCCATGCTGCAGTGCTTTCCCGGAGGGCTTGCGCCCCGGTTGGCCCATGATGGCAACAGGCTCAGCGATGCGCCTTTTATGGTTTTGTCCTCCTCCTCTCACATTCTCCTTACTCCCTCATTTCTGCTTCCTGGGATCACCGCCCCTCCTCCCCCCGAACTCCCTGCACTCAAATCCTTGTCTCAGGCTCCGCTTTTGCAGAAACCAAAATTAAAGCAAAAGAGTAAGTAAGGTCATTGGTTTGTTGACCTAAGAGAAGGGTCGAGTACAGGCCCCACCCAGCGCCACGCCCACAAGCTGAGCTTCCAGAACATGGCTAACAGGCAGGCACAAGCCAGTTCTCCCACATGTCAAACTCCTTGGCTGTTAGAAGAATTGCTAATAGGGAAGGAGAGACAGGTCCCAAGGGTCTGGGGCATTTTCAACTGTCTCATGGCACAGAGGGGAAATAAACCTTCCTATTGACATTGGAGGGTATCACGGTGGGTAGGCGGTGAGGTATTCACAGCAGCCCAGTGGCCTAGTTATTTCTGGAGAAGCATAAATACGATCCCATCATTGTTGTTCAGAACGTTTCCATGGCCTCCCCTTGAAGTCATGATCAAGGTCAAAATTCTTTGTAGCAAACTTCGAAGACTTCATGACTAGCCCAAGTGTACATCTCCATCTTCGTCTTCTATTGCTTCCCCTCGCACTCTCTGCACATTTGTTTATCCATTCATTCATTCATTCACTCACATCATACTGAGGGCCTACTATGGGCCAGCCCTGGAGCGTGGGTCATTGTGGACCTCTCTGAGCTCCTCCTGCTTTCCCGTGTCCAGGGCCTTCACAGATACGGTTCCTCATGACAGGAACTCTCTTCCCTCCACCCCATTAGGTGCTCCCATGGCACTCAGGACACTCTGACCTCCTTCTCTGTCACACCCCTCACAGTGGTAAGCGTCTGAGAGATTTAGATCCGATACCCGGAAATCTCCAAAATGCCTCTGAGACACGTGGCCATCTCCTAGAGCACGTGTGTGAGGGATGGACTAGAAGACGTCCTGCTGTCCCACTCCACAACCCAGTTCCATTCGGGCCCCTTTCAGAGGTCCCTTCCTGCCTGCCTCCCCGCGGACATGGAGTGACCCCCCCAGAGTTGGGCTCGACTTTCCATTTGTCTACTTGATGGACATCTGTACTGAATTCACATCTGCGTTTCGCCTCTGGTGTATTCTCGACTGGAGCTTTGCTTTGTATTCGTGCAAGGTGTTCAGACTCCTGCCAGCTTAACTGTTAAGTTATCAGCCCTTCCAGTAGCTTCCCTGGGTCAGCTCACAGCAGTCCTCACCTTTCAAGGTCTGGCATCTCCCATGCACCAGTTCCCCTCTGCGTGCAGGTGAATTGCTGTGCATTACTGTGTCAGTGAAACCTTCCTCTGGTCTGTTTGTATATTTCATTGTAAATGCTTTCAAGGAAGACTGGGTCTCAATAACATTTCGTTGAGGGCCCACTATGTGCCCGTATATGATTATTACAGTGTCTCTTTCACAAACTTGTGGCGGGGATGGAATAAGATGCTCACCCGCCTCTGCCATGCTGTGCTGTGCTGTGCTGTCTCTTTCATCCTATAATCAACAAAGCCCAGAACAGTGTGATGGGTCCTGTGGGCCCCCAGTCAATCCTCGTTGATGGCCGTGGGGCTGCCAATGGCTCCAGATGAAAGCCCTGGCCATCCTTCAGTCCAGCCTGGCCCTCCCAGCACCTCCTGGGTACTCAGGCCGCAAAGCATTTGGGCATCCTCCACCTGGACAATGATGTTCTGTATATCATCACTTAGGCTTAATTGTGAGCGGCTGGGAGGACACCCCGCATGGGGCAGTTTTACACAGGCCTATTATGTTGGCATATGCACTTCATGATCTGTGGCATCCACAGCAACAGCTATTTTTAGCTTCCTAGCAAAGGCTGGACCAGTTCTTGCTATGTTTTTATTTTCCTTCCCTGCTTCAGTGCCGGAATTGGCCACTGTCTGGTTTGACCTGGCCAGGTCAGGCTGGCGGTTTCCAGAATGAGTGGAGAACGATTGGATGAAGCGGGTCGTTTGATGACTGTGCCGCCTGGTTTCCAGTGCCACCAGAATGTGTTGGCTCTGGGCTAAGCATCGACTGTTACCGACATCTTAGATTAGTGGCCTGCCGTCAAGTACGGAGGCAGGATTTCATCAGTGGGTCCGGCTCTGTCTGCACACATCCCGCAAGCCCACTGCCTGCTGTCTTGACAAGCCTGTGTCAAGCTTGGCCCGTGCGAAGTGCTTTGCCTGTGATGCTATTTAGACTTGTGCCTTGGGAGTTTGGCAGAAGAAATCAGTTTCAGCAATGCACTTGTCACTTGTTGGAGGGAGATCAAATTTCAGCAGCATCCTAGGAGGCAGGTGCCATGTTTGTTACGAGCCTGGACAGACCTGGGTTCAGATGCCACCTCTGACAATTATTAGCTCTATGACCAGTTAATCATTCTGAGCCTCAGTTTATCAGCCTATTTAATGGGACCAATGACACCACCCCTCACGGGGTTGTTGTAAAGATTAATTGAGGTTGTTAACACAGTGCTTGCACATGGTAAGCACGTCTTACCATTTTCAACTCGATCCCCGTTTCTCCCTCCTTCCCAGGTGTCAGACCTTATCACGGTCTGAAGGCTTTCCCTGCTTAATCCTGCTCCCTCTCCTTTTTAACTGTCACACACGTCACCCCCAACAAATCTCTTGCCCTTCTAACTCTATCTTGACACCTGCTTCCGGAGGGACGCAAACACTCACAACTACCTATGTTCCTCTGGCAACA
>NW_006433949.1:5208840-5212214 GCF_000325575.1 Pteropus alecto | reverse complement strand
CCTGGAAAGACAGGAAAGGAGGAAGCGAGGTGGTTGAGGAAGAGCCCACGTGGTGTAGGGCAGTTTGGAAAACCACAGTCTTCAGCTTGGAGAGGGATCCGTCTGCTAATCTGTCTGCCAAACTTCACCACAAGTGGGTTTCCATGGAAGCGGCCATGCATTCTTAGTTATTAATGATATACAGAGAGGAAATGTGTCCGACACTCAGATCCGGGTGGGGGAGTGGGGTGTTCGGGCCCTCTTCCGACATAGTCGCATTTCTTGGTAGAATGTGACCTTTCCGTCTGATTACCACTCTGCTCTTTTCGCCAAAGGAAAGGCAGGAGAAGAGGTATTTTTAGGAGACAATAGGAAAGTTAATTAGGTGGTTCTCCATTTGTCAGACTTTTACATCAAGAGCTCTGAGGGAGGGGGTGGCCATCGTAGGAAGGAGCTGTGGGCTTGATTCATTTTGAAAACTGAACCCTGGGCCTTCTGGGCAGCCCCCCACATGGCGTTTTGTGTGCATCAGAAGTACATGAAATTTAAATGACATCAGAGCCTCTTCCTGTGTCACTCCACTGCCTTCCTTTCTGCTGAAAACTATCTTTGTCGTACACAGAGAGCCCTCTGGGTCCAGGAAGGGCCCTGTTCCCCCTCTCCTGGAGCCCACACGCCTTTATTTTGACTGATCAAATCAAACACAGTCCTCAGCGAGCTGCCCATAGAGAGTTAACGGGGGCCTTGTGGACACGTTTCATTTGCGCCAGCATATTCTGTGATGATTCAGGAGCTGAGGTGGAGGGTTGTGGCCAAGGAAAGACGGGCAAGGGGTTCTTTCAAGGGAAATGATGGGGAGTCTGGTGGGGACAAAAAAAATGGTGTACTGGCTTACGAGAGTGACCGTGTGTGAGCTGACAGTGGGCATCTCCTCCCCAACTCTGCGCTCGGTGATGTCACATGGGTCTCTTGAAATCGGCCACCATGGGAGTATTTACACCACAGAAATGGGCAAATACTACAGACAAGGATTTCTTTGTTTTGTATTTTTGTTTACCAGCACATCACCGGGGCAAAGACTTTTGTCTGTATAGACCCGTTCCCAAGACGCAATGTCCCTAAACCTCATCACCCCTCATCACCCGGTATTTCTCATCACACCCTTTCTTTCTCAGATCGTGATTATCTGTGTATTTATTATTGCTATCATGTTTCCTTTCCTAGTTCTACTTCTAACTACCTCTGAAGTTGGGCAAGTTCGTTAACCTCTTCGCATCTATCATGTGGGGATAATAAGAGCCTCAAACCTTGTAAGGTTGTTTCCTACAGTGGTTGCCATGGGGCAGTGGTGTAATACATTGTATTGAATATTTGAATGCATCTAGTCCTCACAGTAACCCAATGACATAGGTATTATTATCCACACGAGGAAGGGGAGCCCCCGAGATTTTGAGTAACTGGATGAAAGTGTCACAGAGAGTAAGTGGCAGAGGTGGAACTGGCAATCGGGCTTGTGGAATTCCAGAGCCCGCGTGTCTAACGACCGCATTAAACTCCCTCTGGAGCCTATGACTTCTCCCCCCTGGCCTGTCTGCTTCCCACCACTCAGCCTGGGGCGAGCACAGGTGTTCTGCTAGGAGAAGAGAAAAAAAGATGAAGTCCTCTTCATTTCCTTCAAAGAAACCTTTCTTGCCTCGAAGAGAGAGCGAAGAAAGGAATTGGTTGAAGTCCATTTGGAATTCTGAGTTCATTATCCATGTGCTTAAAGCCTGTCTGGATGACAAATGAAATGTGAAAAAGGTAGTCAATCACCCACATGTTTGGTCTCTGCGATGTCAGAGCTGGTATATTTTTGAGGCATCTGGATGGCTCGAAAAGGGGCCAGACCGAGCTTCTCTTAACGAGAACTTGTGGAAGTGAAGGAGGCCCCTTTCCATGTTACAGATGAGAGAACTGAGACATCCCCCCTACCCCTGTCCAGCAGAAAACGACCGCCTAAGGTTACACGGATTTTTGGTGGCGGAGCCGGGGTCTGAACTGTCATCACTGTGGTTTCAAGCCCGCCGCACTGCCTGACTTTGACAGGAATTGCTCGCCACGGTGCCGGGCACACGGTCCCACGTGGATAAGCGTGCCTTAAGTGGTCCGGGAGCAAGCTTCTCATGAAAGTGCCTTAACTCATCAGCGGGGCTGGTCTGATGAAAACGCCCATCTGCAGATGAGGGAACTGAGAGACTCGGAGAGGTTAGGTAACTTGCTTAGGTTCTTAGAGCTGCTGGTGGGGTCGAATCGCGTTGGGAAGCCAGCTTTGCATCAGGTCACTTGGCCGCACCACCCCCACGGAAGCACCGTGGTGAGAACCGCGGTCGTTTATTGAACGTATATTATGTGCTAGGCGTTGCACGACTGGAAAGGAATTGTGGGTGTAGTCTCAGCTCCCCACTTCGGCGTTGGGGAGTTAAAGTTGCTCTGGGGTTGGGTCAAGGTCAGTCACCTCTCTTGCATTTCAGTACTTTGTCAAGAGACCACACCCGCCGTGCAGCTTAAACTTGACACTTTCCCCTCTGCCTGATTCCAGGTTTTCCAAAATTCAGTCACGCACATACAATCATCACAATCTATTATAGTATCCATACACTACTTCTTTTCCTATTAATATTTTTCTTTGCAGTAACATTAAACCCAAACCATATCTACTTTAGGGTCTTCCTACGCAATAACATCCATGACACCGTGCTTGTTATGGTTTCCCTAATGCGCCATCAAAATTAGCATATAATTACTAAGATTAAAAGTGGCCGCACATTTAAAATGACCCTTTTTACCACTGCTGGCTTGTATAGCAACCTCTAGGTAACAAGACCTGGATGTTGTGCGAAACCTATGTCGTGCCTCCTGACAAGGTGGAAAGGCCCAAGCGCCAGAATATCTCTCAGAGTGGGGACGTGTCTGATGGATGTTGAAGACCAAGCACTTTCAAGATGAAGGTGAGGACCAAGGCACGGCCTGACTTCCATGGCGTGAAGAGTTCTTCATGTGTCAGTTAGATCGCTGAGATTTTGCCAGATAATGATCTCTCGATTTATATTACCCTGGGACCTTGGAGGCCATGGCTGTGGGAGGATGTCTCCCAGTCACCATTCGCCTTATGCATCAGTTCTAAACCTCACGGCCTCTTGAAAGGTGGACATTATACTCCAGCATCACAGATGAGAACTCAGGCGGGCACAGTGGCACAGCTCGCAGGAGGAGGAGACCAGTCTCCAGCCCAGGGTAGCCTACCTTCAAAACCCAGACTCTTAGATATTATGCTTAGCAGCCATCCTGGACCCTGTTCTGATGTCATCTCCCACCATGGATCACCAGATCTAGGAGGGTCCCTGGGTGGGACCACC
>NW_006433949.1:5208438-5208829 GCF_000325575.1 Pteropus alecto | reverse complement strand
TGAGAGTGGATGCAGGCCGCGGCTGTTGGGATCTTCCCAGACACAGGGAGGCTGGTACCCTGTCAGGTCTGCAGGAGGAAGAAGGATTCCAAGGCAGTCTTTTTCTCAAGGCCTGGAGAAAAGCCTGCTCCTGAAGAAATGAAGGACCTAGGGGAAGAAAGCACCACTGCTTGGAGAAATGGATGGGTGCTGGGGTTTGTTTTGGAAAATATAAATAGAAGCTTAAGAGAGCTTCTGAGATCCCGACAGTGGGAAAACCGAGGTACAGAAATATCAAGTGCCATGAGCAAGAATTTAGAGCTTGTAGGTGGCGGACCAGAGATTCTAACCCACTTGTGACATAAAGGCAGATTTTCTGACACATAGGTCATTCATTCACTCATTCATTCAC
>NW_006433949.1:5173596-5208427 GCF_000325575.1 Pteropus alecto | reverse complement strand
GCTGTTCCATCCAGGCCTTGGGAATAGGTCAGGAACTATATTTGAGTTTTGGGCTCTGGAGCCAAATCCCTGGAATTTTCTGGATTTAAGCCCCGCCACCCCTTGCGTCCAACCGAACCCAGACGTAACTTGGGGATCCTGCACTTTTTGTTAATTATCTCAAGAATCTATCTTGCTGTTGTAGACACAACCTCACGATCTTGCTTTCCTACAGAAGGAAGCAATTCCCCAGTGATAGTTGCTTAACGAAGAAATACGAGGACGTTTCAAGAAATGGAATCAGGTAGCGAGAGCCAAAGCACTCTCCCTAGACCCTGAGGCATCTAGGGTCTAGGGCTCTAGCTGATTAAAAAGCTGCTCATGTACTTTAAACCGGACAGCTGGAGTGCAAGTGTTTTGGCAAAGCCCCTTATCACCTCCAGGCTCCTGCCGTTATTACCCACATCTGCATTTCAGCCTTCGAGTCCTAGGCCGATGGTGGGATGTGGCCGAGATGGGCAGGGAGGAGAGGAATGCTCCCCCCACGTGACCCCTTCCAATAGATTTCAGACCCTCAAGTGCAGTTTTAAAGAGCTGTGCTGAACCTTCTGTCACCCATCCCACTGTGATGGGTGTCTGGGATCGTTGCCTTGTAAATGAGGTACATGCAAGGTGTTACCTTTGCCGATACTTCTTTTCTCAACCCAGCATGAAATCCTGGATCCAGTCCCAAGCCTAAGTAAGCACAGCAATTCATTATTATGACAACTTAAACCGCGGTCCCAGATGCAGAATGCGCCATGGGTGCGTCAGCTGCCTGACGTTTTGGCCACTTTGCCAAGAACTCCACAGCGACGTGCGATTTTATCTTAGATGCCTTTCTTAATTCACTGTGGACACTGTGGGCCGGAGAGGAATCGAACTTTAAAAATGGATCGCGTTGTTTGGAATTAGGTGCCGGCATGGGGTGTAGGTCTGAAGCAGACGTTAGGCGGGTTTCAGCAAGTTCAGGCAGGTTCGGACAGGTTGAGTGACCGCCGTTTCTAATGGGGTCTCAAGGTTGGCTCTGGCCTGGATTTGCCTGGATAGAAAGGGATGCGTCCTCATCCCCAAGCCAGCTTTACTCATTTGTACTTTCTGCCTGACCCTTCAAGCCATTTAAATTTAAAACTCCCGTTCTCAGGAAGTGGATTAAGAGACAAAAGTCTGCGTAACAGGGCCACTCGCTGATGCCCTCGACAGGCCTCTGGGTGCCCATTTCATCATATCCCCTCATTAGGCAACCATTTACTGGCACCTACTCTGTGCCCTGGTGCTGGGTACCAGGGAGGCAGAGGACAATAGTAATTAATGCTCGGTGATGGTTACCACCTGCTTCCACACTGACCCATTTATGTTCATTGCGACCCCTCGATTAAGTACTATTTTTGTCCCCGTTTCATAGAGGGGGATGCTGAGGCTCAGAGAGGCGAAGTGACTTGCCTGGGGCTGCACAGCTTGCGAGTCCATGTTCTTAACCATGGATCACTTTTGTCTGGCAAGACTGATTCCCGATTCCCGTGGGAGCTCCCGTTGGCTTTCAAGGATCCATTCGTCTGTCTTTAAAACTCCTGCCACCCTCCGAATCCCACCTGCGCTGCAGATTCCAGACATACAACGTGACGCAAGGGTTTCTTGACCCCAGTAAAACTGGAAAGCTCCCTCCTCCCACTGAGGGCGGCCCTTCGTCAGCCCTCTGTTTGTCATGTTCACCCCTTTCTGGACTTAAAGGGAGACTTGGTCAGGGATAAGCCCTGTAAATTTTAAACCTACGTACGCTGATGTCTTTCCATATATGGTGATTTTTCAGGCCTGGATTTAGCATTTGCTCCTCCGGCAGAGGCGAGGAAGGCTCCATATAAAGCCATGCCTGTATGGTTTCAGGTCCGTGGACCACACTGCCTGCCTGGCTTTATTCCCCTGCTTCTGCAGCTGTGGCGGGGTCTGTCAGCCGAGACTGTCACTGTGTGCTGGAGGTGGAGACTTTACCTGTCCCCACTTCCTCCTTTGTCACCGAAGAGAACAGGTTCTGTCTTTTCTTCCTCCCTCTCTCTTTTGACGTTCTCCTCTCGGGACATTAATTAGGAAAAAGTGAGAAAGAAGAAGGAAGGGGAGAAGGAACCGCAAAATGGCCAGGTGAACACGGGTGGAGGAGGAGGGATCATTAATTAGCGCAGATCAAATTTGGGGTGTGGAAAATAAAATGGCGAGTGAATGAGGTTAGCCTGAAAGAAGTTGCCGCCCCGGCCATGTTAATTAAACGCAGGGAGTCTCCATGGAAACCCAAGTTGGGCGCATTTATGAACTCATGTTAATTACATGGAAATCTCTGCATGAGAAAGTGGTTCTCTCCACGCCCTGGTGTACTTGTACCAGTCGGAGCTTTGGCCATCGCCTGTGACAAACGGGATTTTGGGCGGCTTCTCTCACGGTTGTAAACTCTACGCTCAGGAGTCTGAAGGCGTAACTCTTTCTTGGTCGGCAAAAGATGATGCCCTGTGCACCCCCTCTCCCGGCCTCCCCAGTCCATCTCCCCAAAACCCCTGGACCTCCACACGATCCAGCAGCAAAAGGGTTAATGGCTGGTCCAGGGTCCTTGCCGTGGTGACTGCTAAACATTTTAATATTGTTTACTCTCATCCTCAGCCATTACTAGACGGTAAAAAGGAAGCTCAGGGAATTAGCTCCAGGCTGTACAGCTATAAAGTGCCAGACTTGGGGTTTGAACCCAGGCAGTCTTACCCTAGAACTTTCTCGGATCCTCCTCCTCCTTCTCCAACAGCTTTATGGCGACATAATACACATATCATACGGTTCACCGATTTAAAGTGTACGAGTCAATGGTTTTCAGTATATTCACAGATATCTGCAAACATCACCACAATTTTAAAACATTTTCACTAGCTCAGAAAGAAACTCTTTAGATATCACCTCATGATCCTAGCCCCTGGGGAACTACTAATCTTCCTGTCTCTATGGATTTGCCTATTCTGGACATTTCGTATAAATGGAATGATACAATATGTGTCCTTTGGTGTGTGGCTTCTTTCACTTAGCAGGTTTTCAAGGTTCACTCATGTTATAGTGTGTGTCAGTACTTCATTCCTTTTTTATGGTCAAGTAATATTCCATCACATGGACATGCCACATCTTGTTTATCCATTCATCAGCTGATGAACATTTAGGCAGATCCCACGCGTTGACCTCTACATTGGATAAGCTTACCGAAGGTCACAGTTAAGGGTAAACCTAGGACTCGGATCCAGGCCAGCCTCCTTAGCATGTGCGCGCAAACGTGAAAATGGATCTCTTGTTCCACATTGTCGAGGAACGGGGTAAAACTCCTATATGGCAAATGCAGAGTCTGGGGGACTCGGGGGATGTAGGAGGTGGGATTATCATGTAGGGAAGGAAAGCTATGAGCTACCATGGAGGAACCAAGAGGGGAAGGAGACTCCCGTGCACAAGGAGAGGGATGTGCTTACTTCAGAGGGTGGGACCAGGGGCCTAAGTGACCTCAGATAAGCCTCCTAACCTCCTTATGCCCGTTTCCTCATATGTAACAGGGAGATGATAATAGTACCTACCCTTTAGGGTTGTTTGGAGGCTAAATGAGTTAATTTTTATAAGAGTGGTTAGAACAGTATCTGGCTCATAGCGAGTACAGCAGATGTGTTTGCTATTAGTTCAATTGTCATATAGTGGATGTCTCCTGGGATGGCTCACCTTGATCCCACAAGTAAACGGAGGTGGCTCCCCGAAGACTATATTTGTCTAAGAGACCCTCACTGCCCCACTTGCTCTGGATCTCAGTTTTCCCATATATAAAATTAGGAGAATGGTGCACATGTGTTCTCAGAATGTTAAGATTCTCTCTGATGACTTGGATTTCCTCGTGGAGCACTGTGCCGTCTCCCCCACCCCCGCCTCCCCAGAGTGGGAGTGAGGTTGGTTTCTCAGACCCTCCCGTCAGAGAGAGTTTGTCACCCTATGCCCCACTCCGTCGCTGCCTTGCTGTCTCTCTCCCCTATGCGGTGTGCATGCGGGATAGAGCAAAGGTAAAAATCGAGGGCTTCGGTGGAAGGCAGAAGGGGCTCCTGATTCCACATCCTTGACCAAGTCATCGAACCTCTTTATCCTCAGTTTTTTAATCTCTAAAATGGGGGCAATAAGACCATCTCCCTTCTATGTTTGTGAATGCAATGAGCGAGTTCGCGTAAAGCACCCTGTTGCATTTAGCCTGGAGTAGGTAGGCTCTCAATGCATTTCGCTATTACTGTTACTGTGAGGCCAGAACCCTGGGTGGGAGGCCTGGGTCTTTTATACATTGTGATCTCAGCCCTAATACCCTTCACTTAGTAAGCAGCCTGTGAGCTCCGCAATTTGTGAGTTTGCTGGAGGGAGACTGTCTGTGATCTCTACTGGCTGTTAGGCACCTGCCTATGTGTTTCCCATCAAAGTGAGCCTCTGCCAGTATTCTCATCACATCTCCCAGTTAATACCACATATTTCTATGCAAAAGGGAACAAATTACATGCAGACAGCACCACACATGAAAGCACCTAGGGACGCTTTCATTGTTCAGGCAGTGTTCTCTGCTCACTGCTTCTGAGAGTATAAAGTTAATTGGCAGTTCTGTGTATCTCACTTTGGGTAACTGATAGGTCCCCTCTGCCCTTTAGTTTGTAAATACCTCTTAGTATTTCTCTGGTCCCACTTTCTTCCAGCTCTTGCCTCTGAGCACAACACACACACACACACACACACACACACACACACACACACACACAAACAGTCTACATTTGTATAGTGTGATATCATGAGAGCGGAATGAATAGGATTTGATAAATTTGGCAGGGATGTCTATTTTTATTTTTAAGCAATTAAGTGAATACAAGTGAGGAAATACAGACAATATGTTAAAGTGTTTCCCTTTCTTAAACATTTATTCATTATATTGATATATTATCTATCTATCATCTATCTATCTCTATCTATCTATCTATCTATCTATCTATCTATCTATCTATCTATCTATCTATCTATCTATCTATCTATCTTTGGTGACTATTACATGCCAGGGATGTGCTGATCTTTCTCTCATCAGTCTTTTTCTTTCCATCTCCCCTGAAATCAGTCTAACCAGGGTTGGCCTCAGGTCAGGGAGGAAGCATGAGCTTAGGAGATTCGAACTCGGTTTGAATCTTGATTACCACTAATGGTGTCACCTGGGGCAAGGTGTCTCATCTCCCTGAATCTCAGGCTCCTCATTAGTTAAATGGAGCTTATCATACTTCTCATGATTGTTCTGAGGATTAAATTAAATTGTACTTTTTAAATGTCCATCACAGTATCTCTCTCACTGTGTAGATGTTCAATAATATACTAATTTTTATCTGCCATCCACCGAGTTTTCTATTCTACCCCAGAGCCGGCCTCGATCTTCACTTTGTTCACTCTCAGTCATCCTTGATTCTCATCTCAAATGCTTCTTCGGGGAGCTTTTCCTGAAGCCCTGGACTAAACTAGATGTTCCTGCTGTTTGCTCCCATGACAGCCTATGCTTCCCTTTCTGCAACACTCATCATGCTTGAAATTACTTGTCCGACACGATCCCCACCCTCTAAGTTGAGGCTTACATAAGGGGTGAGGACCGCTGTTCACCAGGATGTGCATCAATTATAAGATGCGCCTGCAAATTTCTCAGAGCAGTTTAGAAATTAAAAAGGAAGAAAAACTGGAACCAACCCAAGTGTCCATCAACAGGCAAATGGATAAACTCTGATCTACTTATATGATGAAACACGATTCAACAATAAAAGGAAGCAAACTACTAGTATACCCAACGACACGGATGAGTCTCAAAAACGTGCTGAATGAAAGAAGCCAGAGACGGAAGAGGAGACTTGTATGATTCAATTTATAGGAAATTTGAAAGCAGGTGAGACTCATCTACAGTGCTAGAAAGTAGATCATTGCTTGCCTGGGGCTGGAGGCGGGAGGAAGGAATGGACCTCAAAGGGGCAGGAGGGAAGCTTTTGGGGTGATGGAACTGCTATCTTAAATGGGCCGATGGCTGTGTGGATGCATACATTCATCAAGTCTCATTAAACTGTACACTTAAAATATGTGCATTTTAGTGTTTGTAAATTAGATCCCCAAAAGTCGATTAAAAATAAATCAATAAAACAAACAAACGAAACAAGCAAAAACGATTAACAAAGGAAGGAGGAAAAGAAGGGAGGAAGAAGGGAAGCAATTGTCCCAGCTTGAATTCTTCCCAAGTTAGAGCTCGGCTACGATTTCTGAGTAGAATATAGCAAGTTAGTGGGAACCCATTGTTCTCGTTGTAACAAGAAGAAGAAAAGATAAATTACACAAAAATTACATTTTTGAAGACACGGAAAAATAAAAGAAGACTACGTGAACTAAAATTCCAGAGAGGGCAAGTTTCTAGAAATTATGAAAGCCATAAACAGTAGAACGATATTTTTAAAGTGCTAAGAACAAAAAATCAAAACCCTGTCCACCTATAGTTCCGTATCCAATAAAAACATCCTTCCAAAATGGCAGCAAAATACATTACAGACACACAGAAGCCAGCAGTCCTGCACTATAATAAATACTAAAGCAAGTCCCCAGGCCACGAGAAGTTGATCCCAGGTGGAAATAGGGACCCAGGAGAAAGAATGAAGAGACCGGAAAGAGTAAATGTGGGTTCACATTTTGGGAAATTGCCTGATTAAAGCAATATTAATAACTGTATTGTGGCTTTATAATAAATATAGAAAAGAAAACAACGGTAATAAAAAAGCATTGATAAATTTCCGCTCATCGAAAGGTACAATTAAAGGAATAAAGAGAGCCTGGATGAATATATACATAGATTTGACAAAGGACTCATATCTAGGATATATATAGAATAACCTACGAATCAATAATAAAACGACAACCCTGTTTTAAACAAGATAGAAGACTCAAACAGATACTTCGCAAAAGAGGAATTTACATGTCCAATCAACGCAGGAAAAGATGCTCAAAATTATTATTCATCGGGGAAATGAAAATTAAAACCACAATCAGATATCACTACACATCCATAAGAATGGCTAAAATTAGACTCTTTCGTTGAGGACGTGGAGCAACTGGAACTCTCATACAAGGCTGGCACTTTGGACGCTGGCGGTTTCTGATAAAACTAAACATACTCCTGTACTACGACCCAGTAGTTCCTGAGAGAATTTAGAGTATATTATGTTCACGCAGAGGCATTTGTTGGTTGGGCGCTGGCCAGCCCTCTCTCTAAGAGACCAGGATACTCTGGTTACCTAAAGTTATAAGAATCCTAAAAGTAGGGACCATCTATCTTTATCCCCATTTTGCAGTTAAGGAAACTGAGGCTTTGCGTGAGAGGTGATTTGCCCAAGGACATACAGCAGGGAAATAGCAGAACTGGGGCTCACACTATGTCAGACTCCAGAGCCAGCAATGTTACCCTCACATTCTCCTGTTTTGGATAAAAAGCTGGTTAGATGCTCCTCAGGGTTTCTCTGTGACTCTAGGTGGTGGGTTCCTATCTTCAGAGTTTCTCAGACTTGGGGAATCTGTTGGTCTGGATTGTTCTGTTTCCTGAACCCAAGAGAAGGATCCTTTGTCTTGGGCCCTTTTGGACTGAAATCTACCTCTGTTTGAAAAATAAAAATGATGTCTGGTCGCTTCGTAGCTCTGGTTGAGTCAGTAGCAACAGCCTGCTGGTGAATTCATGCTTTCCACAAAGCCGTCCATTTCTGCCTTGAACCCGCTGGGCCTTTGTGGCATCTACTTTTTTTTTTTTTTTTTAATTCATTTGAAGTCAGTGATATGCTTTGTTGAGAACTAGGCTTTGTAAAATGAAGGAATTAGCTCCAGTGACATTGCATGGTCTGTATTAATGAATTGTAACTTGATATCAAGTTCATTATCAAAACAACCCCCGCCTTCCATTTGCCTGAAGCCCTATGCTTTGTGTCTAGCTGGAAAGAAAGCCTCCCTTTGTTAAAGCGGAAAAGCGAGCCTTCAGAAAATGGCGATTTATGCCAAAAAACCCTGAACGCCCTTAACTGAAACTGCGCGCATTGTGGTCCTGTCATTTACAGCTGGAGACGCCCTCGTGCTCGGCTGCTTTTGGTTTAAAACAGTACCTGGGCCTCTCTGTTATCAATCTTATTTGATGGTCTATTTACCTAAAGTACACAATTGCAGAACAGGCTCCCTTATGAGCCAGAGCAGACGAAACAACGTTAGTAATGCCATGAGTCTATGGGACTGGAGGCTGAGTGGTTGGTCTGAGAGGCCGCCTTTTCCTGGTGTCCAAGTGGCTAGGCTGTCTAGGGTTTTTCTTTTCTCTTTTTAAACAGATGAAATTGTTGCGCTAATTAAGGAAGCTAAAGAGACGTCTAGGAAGAGCTAACAAATATTAAGTGTCATGATTTGAAGAGGAGGAGGCGGGGAGAGAGAGGGAGGAGGAAGAGGAAGAAGATAGAGGAAGAGGAAGAAGGAGAGAGGAGGGGAGGGGAGGGGAGAGGAGACATAACAGTGAAATAAAGGCTGCTTTCTGGAGAGTGACGTTTTTTGATTTTCCCTGAATCGGGGCTGGCTGGCTGTGAGGTGTCTGACCTCTGACCGACATCCCCGCCTCTTCATTAAGGCCCCGACCAGGGATGAAATTCAGGTCCTTTGGGTGCCAGAATTGGCCATCTTCTTTCACAGGCGGACAAGGGACAATGGGGTTCAGCTTCCTTTCAAGTCGATTTGCGGTAGGACCATGTTATCAAAAAGGATATCGAAAAGGAAGAAAAGGGACACTTTGTTTCGTGAGTAGCCATGAGATGGCTGGTTTGATGTGACTTCTGCGGACAGTGTGTGTCATCTTCCCCCAGGATGCTCCTGTAACTTCTGATGAGCTCGGAAAAGCTTTGGTAGCGAGCCGGATGCCAGCTGCGGGAATGTGGTCAGGAACTGAATTTGGAGACTTGAGAATGGAGCCAGGTCTCCTTCCCAGCGAGCGTTAGTAGTTCTGGGTGTTGAACCAAGCGGAGGAAATGGGTCCTAGGGGCCAGACTGGCCTGGTTTTGAGTCTTGAGGCTTCTCCATGACACGAGTCGCTCTTTGTCTCTGAGCCTCAGTTTTCTTATCTGTAAAATGAAGATGATAACGCCTTCCTTATCGGGTTGTCTTAAGGCCTCAAGACAATGTTTGTAAATCACCTGGCACCTGTGAACCCTCAGTAACTGGTAGGACAACAAGACAGACTAACGGGTGCCATCGTGTAGACTGAGGAGCAGCCAAGATACCATAGGCGTCAAACTCCAAAGGAAAGTGAGAACGACCACCTTGAAAGAATCTGCGGGTAGCTCTAGGAGAAGGGGTCCCCCAATTTTCCTCCAGTTTGAGAATATAAAAAATAGAGAGTGGAGAGGGAGAGAGGGATTTCTGAAGCCATTTCTTCAATAATAGCTGCTGGGATGCTTTGAATCTTGACCCCCAGAGGGAGGAGGATGTTCACCCCTCGCTTCAAACCAAATGAGAGCACGGCCTTCTCTCCGTGGGACTGCTCAAACCAGAGCTTAAAATGAGACCCCCCCTGCAGCTGGGGGCCTGGGGGGCTGGGCTCTGACACCGTCCTGGAAATTCCAGAGGACAGAGCCAGGCCGGGAAGTGCTTCCGGGGCAGGGCAGAGAGCCAGAGAGTAGCCGGTGCTGGTGCTGGCTTCGGAAGTGGTGCTTGTCTTGAGTGGTGTGTCAAGGGTGCGTGGAATGCAGGGACAAGCTGTGACAGCCAAGGCAGGAATATCAACCGAGGATTCTGCGTGCAGTATCTTCCACCACAGGCCTGGGAGACCCCAGTGTTGAGGTCTCGTTGGGTGGTGTGGACTGCTAGTAAACCAGAATCTGAAGGGCGTGAACAGTGGACAGACAATGTTTCCAGAACCGGAATAGATGAGAACTTCCGAAGAGCCAACTCAAGTGCCCGCAGGACAAAGAGCCAGCTTTAGACAGCTGCTGGTCCTAGGGAGAATAGAGACCTCCTGTGACAATACCAGTAAGAACCTTTCGGGGACCCTTAGTTTTGCTTCCAGCCAGTGGTTAGAAAGCTAAGGGACATGGGGGAGCTCCATGGGTAGAAGAAGGGGACATGCCCCACGTTTCCCCGTCTAGTGGCAGATGGCCTGCAGGAAGCTGTCTTTAAGAAGCAGGACAGGGGGCGAGCACACTCTTCTCCTTGAGGGAAGATGGAAGTGCGCTTAATGTATGAATGTCTGGAATCAGTGCTTTTACGTTCTGAATCACGTCTGTATCTTGTGACTTAAAGAGACTACGGGACTGGCTGCCACCCAAGGAAGAGCACCGGACATCTCGTTTCTAAGCAGGGGCCGGAGGAAAGGTGACTCCTCTGAACATTCTCGGAAGGGAAGAGTGAGAGGCAAAAATAAATTCCTGTTTCGCTTGGATCCTGGGCTTCATTCGACGAATAGGTTACTTTTGTGATTACTGACGTGACGAAAGATGGGACCGAGGCTTCGCGAGGCTTTCGGCAGTGGGCTGGAGTGGACTGGCGGTCCTGTGGAACGTTTGTCAGTTTCTGACTTCGGGACTTCTGGGATGAGTGGCGTGTCCTGCAACACCTACTGCACTTTGACCTTGGTGAGTGAGGACGAGCCAGAAGTGAATAGTCTATGGGGTGCAGTCAATATTTTCTCTGTTCCCCCGAAGCCCCTCAGAGTAGGTGGTTTTCCTTCCTTATGCTCTTCTTTTGAAAGTAGGAACATATTTTCCCTCGGTCCGCCTCCCCCGAACCCAGAGAAAAATCAGGCTCGCTTTGTTAAGTAGCACATAAAGGTTAAAATTAGGGGTTTTGCAGCCTGACCCAACTTGGGTTTGAATCCTAGGTAGTTCCCTAACTCGCTGTGGGACTCTGGTAAAGTGATGCAACCTCTCTGAGCCTCAGTTTCCTCGCCTGCACAATGGGGTTAACATTGCCTGTCTCTTAGCATGGTAGAGTGACTGGAATTGGATAATTCACATAAGGGCTTAGCATGGCACGTGGCATGTACTAAGTACCCAACCAATAATACCAGTTATTTTTATGATCATCCTCACGTGCTGTTTATATATAAAGTGTGCCACTTCGTTAATTTTAAAACGTCGGCATCTTTTCTAACCTCGTGGAGCTCACGAAAGCATCCTTTGTTTTGCTATCCCCAGGATGAGTTCGAGAGAAGGACGATTCACGAGGAGATAGGTTTTTCTCAAGATGATACCGTCTTTTATTAGCCAAAAAAAGAAAAAAAAAAGAAAAAATAATGTCATGACACACAACAGAGCATGGGTGGGGGGTTGGGGATGTGTATAAAACACGAAAAGGTGAAATACCATTAATCATACATCAATCTCGGTTATTATTCTGGATCCAGTCTTTACAGATATGATCTCGAACGTTCTCAAGATTCAATGACAGGCGAGAAAACTCAGCCTCAGAAAAGCGAATCAGAGAGAGCAAGGTCACAGAGCAGGCAAGCAGCGGCAAGAGCCTGGAATGATCCAGGGCCCAGGTGTTAAGTCAGTCGGCCCTGACCTGAGTTTGTCTGGTCGGCCGGGGCAACTCAAGAGTTGTCTTTTACTGAGGTGGTTTAAATCTCCAGCCCTGGAGCTGCAGGAAAAGGGGCGTGGATTGGTTTGGGGGCAGAGTGGGAGGGAAGGCGAGGAAGCGATTTGGGGTTACAGAATCATCCAGGCTGTGCACCCCAGTTCCCATGGACCTTGCAGCGCCCTCCCTCCTCCACGCCCATCATTTTTCCTTCCCCTGTGAGAATGCCAGATTCATGTTCTCTCAGATTCGTTGCTCCCTGTCAATAAGCATTGCTTCCTGAGTTTCAAAGGCCTCTTTTAAAAGGTCTAAAAATATCAGAGAAGCGGTTTGATTAGTAGAGGATAAAATCACCTAATAAGCAATTGCAGCGGAGGCGACAGTCATGTGCTAATTGCCTTTTGGGCATTTTCTTCAAGGGCTCTTAGAAATGCAACATTTTCGTCATGTTACCCTTTTGGCTGCCTTTTCCTGAATGCATAAGAAATGATCAGCGTGAGAGTTATCATCGCTGGAAATGTCAGTATTTAAATGTTGTAATCTTGATATTTGGGAGCCAATGGCTTCCCCTCCTTAAGTGGCAATATGAAGAGATAACATTTAATGAGCACTTACTATGTGCCAGGGGCTCTGCTTGGCGTTATCTTGATGAACTTCACAACAACCCCGTGAAACAGGAACTCATTATTTTCATATGGGTGATGAGGAAACTGAGGCACAGAGGGTAAGTTGCCCAAGGTCACACACATAGCAAGCATCGGGATGGTATCCATGTTTATGGAGCACCCAGCACGTGCTGGGGATATAGACGAGTGAATAAAACATCTGTGGCCCTTGTCCAGATGGAATGTACAGTGCACCGAGGGATGTGTCATTGCCTCACTCGGTATGTAGAGATGTTCTTGGTTCTGAGAATAAAGACTAGAGAACATTGAACTTCTACCCAGTGCCAGGCACTGTGCTAGGCTCCGGGGATAGAATCGTAATTTAAGGAGCTCTAAGTATAGTGGTGGGATAAGACAAATAAATAGGCAATTATGATGCAGAGTATTTTTTTTTTTCTAGAAAATAAAAAATTTAGTGGGTCAGAGCTTGGATTCAGACTGAATCCATTTAACTAGATATTTACCCAAATTATTCAACCCAATTAAGCTGTTTACAATTATCCACATCTCAGCCACACACCCCCCCAGAAACTCATTCCTCATTAGCTGGACCTGTCTTCCTCTCCGTTTTATCTAGCAAGTCTTGGCAGTGTATTGACCCAAGATCAAAATATACCTTTCTTAGAAATGTGATTTTAATTAGAACTGGCTTATAAATCTTTATTGAAATGAGCGTAATTTAGAAAGATGAGTCTAAGCCAAATTCAGAGCTCCCCCTCGCCCCCGCCAACACACCACCAAACTCATGCTTAGCTGTTTTTCTCTCCCAGAAAAGCTCGTTAGCATATTTTACCAGGAGCTCAAGAAAATCCAAATGTCCTTGGTTGGGGACATAGTCATGTTCTTGTTTGCATTGCCTACAGCTAAAATTGGCACTTTCCTTTTTCCACCAGAGAATTTTGAATATACTCTTTAAAAATCACACCGGCAGATGCCCCTGTTAGAGAGATACTTGTCTGCTGCCCCTCTTAGCGCAGTCCACCAGGCCGATCCAAAGAGCACAGTCTCTCTCTAGTCGGTCAGTCCTGGGTTCAAATCCTAACCCCGTCGCTTATTTATCTGAGTGTCTCTAGGCAAGTTACGAAACATCTCCAAGACTCACTTCCTCATCTCGACAAATAGGAATCACGCTAGTACCTGCCCTACAGGGCTGAGGAGTTGATTTCAATAATGTACGTAAAGCACCCGGTGCATAATAGATGCTCAATAAATGGTGGCCATTATTTGCTCTTTAGAGTCACAGGGCAAGGAAGGGAGTCCCGACCTTGCCAGGTTAGATTCCCTGGTTCTGCAGATGAACATGAAGAAACCAGAGAGGTGAAGCGACTTGTCCAAAGTCATACAGCTGGTGGTAGGCGGGCGATGGCCACGCCTGCCCCACCACTGTTCAGAGCTCTAGAAACATCATGCCACAGAAAAAGAGAGAGAGAGATGGACATTCTGGGAGAAAGAAGAAGGGCACGGTAGAGTCCAAAACCTGTCTGGCCTCTGAGTAGAACAAGTAAAGAGAGGGGTGGCTTGAAAAGTCAGCGGGGACCAGATCATGCAGAGTCTTTTAAACCTTATTAAAGACATTCATCTTCATTTTGAGGGCAGCGGAGGGCCACTTAATTGTTTTAACAGGGGAATGACAATCCCATACTTGCACTGAAAGAAAACGGGTTGGAAGAAGGTCAGATTGAAGGTGAAGAGAGCAGTCGGGGGGCGGGCGGATTCATCCAGGATGGAGAGGATGGTGCCTGGACCAGGTAGAGAGACCTTGGAGAAGGAGGCAGTTGTCCATAGAATAGCTACCCTGAGGCAGCTGATTGGACAGAAGGGCTGATGGGGAGGGAGAGGTCAAGGTGAGTCTCAGGTTTCTGCCTGAACAATTGGGCACACGATGGCCTCATTAACTTAGATGGGAATGTTTCGCCATCAGATAAGCATTCAGCTGGGGAAAGGTATTCAGGACTTTAGTAGTCCTCTACTGCTGGGGTTCCCAACCGGGGGTGATTGTGTCCCCTAGGGGACATTTGGCAGTATCTGGACACATTTTTTAATTGTCACAACTGGACAGTGCTACTGGCATCTAATGGATAGAGGCCAGAGAGGCTGTTTGACATCCTACCATGCATACATAGGACAGCCTGTCGGCCCCAAACATCAATAGTGCGAAGGCTGAAAAGCCCTGCGCTGCTGAAATTCAAAGCCTTGAAATAAGTAACGAATTAGATTTTTCTGGTTATTGAAAGCCTTAGTGGGAATCCATGGAGCAAAGTCCTCCCTAATTTGACAACGCCATGGGATAGAAAAACTCGGGCAACTTTGTGTATGGAGAGAAAGAGTATTTAAAAATCAATCTACTAGAGCTCTTTTAGGGAGCATTTTGTCAGACAGGGTACCAAGAAAGAACTTGCTTCCTGGGGGAGAATGGTGATATGTCCCATCCACCCCCTCCTCGATGTATTAGAAAATAAGGTCTAGCTTTGGTTCAGGGTCTCTTTGGTATAAGACAAGTATACATCCTGCCAACACTGAAGATTCAGACTAGATGGATTCGCTGTACATTTCTTCCCATGGTAAAACTTGTTTCTATCTCCAAGCTCCTGTATAATTTTTGCCTTTCTTTTTGGTACTTCTTATCTGCCATCTTGATTCATGGCTATTCATGAATGTTCTCTTTAACAGAATTGTGGGTTCCTTTAACAGAATTGTGGGGAGAAGATCCCAGGTCTGATTCATCTTAGTGTATCCCAAAAGTCTGTCATGGTAGGTGTTTAAATATAGACCTCAGAAGGTGGCCCTGACTGTGTACCAGGCTGCAGTGGGTCATTATTCTGTCATTTCCTCCAGTGAGCTACACAGCCTACCTGGACCCCTTGAAGGCCCTGACAACACCAATCCCATCCCAGAAACCGTTCCAACTGTATAATCTTTCTACTTCATGAAATCCAGAAACCCCAAGGCACTTCCAGGCTTGTAAGCAGATCGCTAGATTTGGCTAATTTTCAAGTCACTAAATAAAACGACCGATTGCATAAATTCCAATTTAGGCAGAAATACATTGGATCAAAATTGAGCCCCATAAGAAATTTTCTCAGCCGAGTTTGAAAACAGGAGTTTAGCGGGGGAAATGTCACCATTTCGTGATAGAAGATATCCCATTACCGGCGATGATGATTTTGGATTTAGCTGTCAGAAGGATCTCCAAGAAAAATATGTTGGTTTATTCAGTCCAAGAAGGGTTTAATTGGCTTCTGTCAGATTTTATGTAAGTGCTACTTGCTACTGAACCCCATGTGGATTCTACAGCCTTCGAATTTAACAGCTGACGGCTGAATCTTTGGAGGCTGCAGGCATACTGAAAGCGGGTCAAGTATTTGTCTCTTTTCACCATTGTGCAAACGCTTGTCTAACTGGAGTTTCTTCAAGTCCCCCCCCAAATGGTGGATACAAGTGGGGGTCTTAGGAATAAAGATGGCGCACATTTCACTGTCTCAGCTCTCTCTTCATGTTACTGCCTGTGAGTATCTATTTTTCAAGAGTTTCCAGAAGGGTGTTCCATGCGATTGTCTTTTTTCCCTTCTGTATCCCCCTCGAGATGTAAAATCATGTTTGGCACATTCTCAGACTCAGTAAATATTAGTTGAATGAATGAATGTTCTCACTGGGGGCCTCTAGTCTTCCTATGGCCCCCATAGCCCTCTGCTGGATATGGTACTGTTTTTTAAAGTACCGTTATGGCTGAGTGCCCTTGAGATTCCTAAGGAGTTGCTGTATAGGGGAATGTCTCTCTTTTTTAGGGTACTCTCTGTCAGGGTATTGCTCGGGACCCCCATTGTCTGAGTTTTCATGAAATCATTTGTGCAAGTCACTGCTGATTAGTCAATCCAATATTCATATCCAATGCATTTACTTCTCTCCTTTGTCACCACTTTCCACACTCATATGAGATACGTACTTTCTGAGCCATTCTTGCAGTTAGAAAAGTCAGGTGATGCTGTTTTGGCAAATGAGACATAAGAGGAAAGATGCTGGGGAGGTCCCAGGAAAGCCTTTGTTTGCCTCATAAAAGGGATAAACGTAGTTCTTACTCTTCACTTTCTGTTGGAATGTGATTGTGATGCCTGGAGCTGGGGCAGCCATTCTGTGATCGTGAGGGAAAAGCTCTGCTAGTTCTGACATTAGCGAGCTCCCGAACCAATGTCAGTAGGCATCCACCTCTAGACTTCTTATATAAAAAAAATTAATTCATTTTGTTTATGTCACTGCTTTTCAGTCTTTCTCTTATAGCCATAAATGATCCTAATTTATACACAGGGTGTTCCTTTTTTTCCTACTTTCTTCTGGTTTCCCATGGGATTTAAAGATGAGTAATGGAACTGAGCTGAGAGTTAAGTCCAAGGGACTCGATTCATGCCGAGAGGCACCCCCTTTCCTACAATAAAGATTTTAAACTGGGTCAAGCGTTTCTGCCACCAGGATGAACTCTCTCCTGCAAGGTACCTCATACCAGTTCTACAATACATCTCTAGATCTACTTCTTCCCTTTGACCCTTACATTGGGACATGCTAATGATGGACCCCACTCTGTGACTTTACAGCTAATACTCAGCTTCCTCCAAACTTCATATCTGGGCCAATCAGTCTCCAAAATGTCCAGTCGGAGAAGAGAAAGGGGCACAAGTAATAATAATAACTGCTGTCGTCACTCATTCTAGTAGCTGTGTAGAGAGTACTGTGCTCAGTATTTCACATGCATTATTTTATTTAATCCTTCCAAAACATCTGTATAGTATACCCTATTATTTATCAACCCATTTCACAGAACCTCCTATTAGAGGGTATTGAAAAGGAGATCTGAACCCACTTTTGTCTGACTTCAAAGGTAGGGCTCCTACCTCTTCACTAAGCTTAAGTCACATCAAGTAGACTCTTTGATGTGTTTCTTCTACTGCCCCCCTCCCCCAACCTGACTTCCCCACGCGAAGCAGCTGCCTCTTAGCAGCTGAGACAAAGAGCTTGCTTCATTCTGTCCAGCATAAAGAAACTGCCTATCGCTCTTCCTGTGTCAGGAGGTAATGAGCATGTGCATCCTGATTTATCATGGTAGGGAGCCAGTGGGCCTGCAATTAGACACAGCAAGATTCGCCTTAGGTAAGCATCACCAGTCCCAAGCATTAGGGCATAGAGAAAAAAACAAAACAAAACAAAACAACTTGATTCTGCAATTGTCTCATGCAGTAACAATGGTGCCGGAAGAGCCCCTTGGAGAAAGGACTCACTGATATTTTCTGGCCTAAATCATGAGCGATATAACAATGAAGGCTGCAGCTGGCTGGGATTCTTCAGAATTCAATTTCTTGTGGTCGTTAGATTTTTTTTTAGGGTAATCACTGATTCGCGGGGCAGGGGGCGTGGTCTCTCTGATTAGAGGCCAGAGAAATCACCAGCGCTGAGCCCACTTTGAACAAAGACCAGTGACTCGCACTTACCTCTGCAGGCCACGGCTTCTCGTCTCTGGATAAGGAGGAAAATCATTTCGCGTGTGCGGGGGGCGGGGGGGGGGCGAGGGGGGAACACATTGTGCTGAGAGTCAAAGTTTCTCTTGCGGAAAATCTTTCTAAATTTTGTTGATTCTCCTTCTCTGCTTGCAGGCAGCCCGGGTGAGCTGGATTTCTGGTACTTTCTCTGAGCGTCTCCATTCTCACCACAGGGCTTGGGTCCAGAGATGCTTAGGCTCCATACCTGGAATTCTGCCTAATTTGTCCCCTTCTCCTGAACCTGCCAACTCATCTCTCAGCAGAGAACCAGACCCTGGGTTTCCCTAAGCCTCACTGTACCCAGGTGCAAAAGGGGGTTAATCACAACATCTCTATCAAGGAGTCGATAAAAGGGTGAAACAAAATGTCCTAATGGTGAACATTTCGTAGTATTTACTCTGTGCCAGGCTCTCTTCTAAGCGCTTTACTCATATTAACTCATCGAATCCCTGCAACAACCCTACATGAGAGAGGAGTATTTTTAGCCGCATTTCATCTATTCCAAGAGGCACATTTTCTTTCCACGTTTCAACACCTCTGAAACTGGGGCACGTCATTGAAACAGGTTATAGTTTAATCAGTAGAGTTTTCTTTCTTAGTCGCACAGAGAAATCGTGATGCATCTGGAAATGAAAGTTGTCTTAGATTAGACGAAATGTGGTAAGCCTGTTTTGCAGATGAGGAAACTGAGGCACAGAGAAGAACTGATTTCCTCAAGGCCACAAGCCTAGTTAAGTGGCAGAGGTGGGGTTTGAACCCACAGAGTTTGCTGAAGAATCTGCTCTTTTAATCGCTACAGTAGGATATGAGCAAAGCACCCGGTATGGTTCCTGGCTGTTTTAGGGTCTGTGCAAATTAGGGGAGCTCCTTTCTGTCCTGTTTTTAATGACAGTGAGTTAGAAACCTCAGGTACCAGGAGACAGAGCTTGTATAAGGGGTTCCACAACTTTACGGGTTTTTGCCAAATCCCATTTCTGCATTTCCATTCTAGAATATGGAGGGGGTGTTCTAAGTGGCCTCTTCTTTTGATCTTTCCAAGGAAGAAAATGTGGGTCCTTGATATCCATATGTGCCCAGCTCCCTCCCTTCCCTGTAGCGAATCCCGTTAGACTTCTCTTTTGCTTCCTTGGGAAACAAAAAGAGAAAGAGCTCCCTGACAGATTAGGGAGCCGGAGCCCCACAGAGGCTTTCCTCAAGAGAAGATGTTCTAGCACTGGATTTGCATATATTATTCATATTCCTTCCTTCAGGAAAAAACTACGTGAAGACGTTGTACGAGGCAGTTGTACTAGGCAGGGTGCCATTGTAACATGAGTGATGATCTCGCAACTTTCCTCCCTGTGAGAAGGAAAGTGGCTAGTTTCAGAAGACTTCAGGACCCATCGGGAGATTTTCCTCAAGTGTCGCCTTTAGACTAGTGCGTGGTGGACTCATAGTAAGTGGCATTACCATGCAGCCAAGTGTGGCCTCACCCTCATCCCCTGAAAGTCCAGACTATTTCCCCAGAATGATTCTCATTGGACAGTTACCTGGTTACCTGGCTGCCTGCCATTTTTTTTTTTTATATGTCACTTTTCTCCCTTCCTAAACAAACATAAAAACTATTTGAAGCCAGCGATTGTGCCTCGTACCTTCTTTTTGTATCCCGCATGGTGCATGCTAAGCGCTATCACCGCTTGATTAGCATGGCGAGGCAGAGAGGGCTTGAGCTCTGGAGCCAGACAGACTGGAGTTCAAATCCCTGCTCTCTTCCTTGGGGGCTGGATGTCCCTGGGTTAGGGACCTGTCCTCACTGAACCTCTGTGTTGTCACCTAGCTCATGAGGAGGTAGCAGTTCATACCGTGAAGTATTGCAGAAGGTGTTGAAATAGCACACACAAAGACTCTTGCTCAGAACCTGGCACGTGGTGAATACTCAATTAGGCCAACTGTCACCATTGTTATTACTACCACTGCAAATGTCACTGGTTTGATTTTTCACCTGAAATCGATCCTAATCTTTACATATTTTCTTGCAGCTTGTCACTTTTGAGCTAGCTTGGTTTAGATTAATCGGCACTTTATGGTAGCTCAACATGTTGAAATTTCTAAAGGCGCGATCCTGCAGATGTGAACCAGGGGACACTCTGAGGGGTTCCTTATTTCCTAGAAAGTCAGGCGGGGACAGCAGGATTTCAGAGTCTTTTGTGCCTGAGGCCTTAGTTAACTTAACAGTTCTCTGGAAGCTTCTCTCTTTCTGACCTTCCCGAGTGCCACCTACCCTCGTCCAAAGAAAGAGATATTTCAACCTCTCTATCTTCCTCTGCTTTCTTCATCTCTCTGTCCCACAGTGGAAAACTCTATTGCTTTTACTTGGATTCATGGCTTCTTCCCTTCTCAAGTCTGACACACACACACACACACGCGCGCGCACGTGCACGTGCACGCACACGCACACACACGAGTCTGAATCAGCTGTCCCTCTCTGAGTTCCCACAACACCCATTGATACTTCCCCAGCTCTCATTAAACACCCTGCACTATAATGATCTGTTTCTTATTTCCTTTATTCCCCATGCCAAACATACGCACTACAGATTGTGAAATTTTTAAAGGCAAGTCTCTTCTGTTATAAGAGCATGTGTTTAGCACAAAACAGCGGTTCGATAAGTGTTTGCTAAATGAATGAAATCACAATATAACTGAAATCTAGGGAGTGCTTCCTGTATGTCAGGAGCTGTTCTAGAAGCTTCGAGGATATCAGTTAATGCTCACAGTAATCCCCTGAGAAGGCACCATGATCGCTCCCTTTTACAGCTGGTAACACCAAAGCGGAGAAGTTCTGCAACTTGCCCAAAGTCACAGAGCTACTAAGGAGCAGATCCAGGGTTCAGACCCAGACTCTTCGGGTCCATTGCCCATGCTTTTACACTCACCTCTGCTTCTGAAACAGCCACCTTGCTCCTCATTCTTTTTCTCATTCTCCTTCCCTGACTCCGACCGCCCCCCTCCCCACACCCCACACTGCTATGCAGTCCCAGAGGGGGCTGCTCGGGATGGAACCCACTTCTGTGTAGCATTTTGAGGTGGAAAGAGCACATGAAGACTGCGTCTTGCAGAATGAGCTCACTAAAAGAACTGAGCAATGAGGAGTGCATGAAGATGTGTCTGTCCTTAGAAAACAGAAGCTCTGGAACACACTGGGCTCCGAAGTAAGCACAGCGGAGTTTTAAGCTCACTTTTGTGCACTGACTTCTCCCGAGGTCCTCATTCCTGGAGCAGGACTCCAGGTAGACCACAGTGGGCCGGTGTGGCCTTTGACCCTCTCTCCCACTGTTCACCTACCTTGGCCGATCACTGGTGATACAGGGATTTGTGGATACAATAACAAAGACACACTTAACAAGGACAGAACTGGCCTACCCAATTATGACCATTTTAAAACAGAAACACTTGACTCTGGTCGTTAAATATATAGTGATGATATTTCTTTGTCTTTCAAATCAACAACAGTATTCCATGTCACATATACACATTACCAAGTGTTAGCATCATGCGAAACAATCCCCATATTTTACTTCATTTAGTCCTCACACGATTTCTTCCTAGTTGATGTACCTGTCCTTACGAGGAAATAAAGGCTCAGTGATGCTGAACAACCTGTCTCATGTCAATAACCAGTGAGTAGCAAAGTCAGGCTTCAAAACCCAAAGTTCAGCACCCTGCAGCCTCTCTGTAAGGGAGAGGATGTGCCCATACTTTGAGCCCAGCTGATCTCTGAAAATAATTTCTGCAATGGCCAACCTACAATTTATCTTCATTTTTTCCTGGTGTTCTACAGTGTCACTGCCTATTTATCCCATCATTTTGGAATTACTGGCTAATAGGATGGCCTAACTCACTGTCTGGCTGCTGTTTTCATTCTTTATGAGAAGCCAGCCATTGATAGCAATAGGGATGTGTCTCGACAATATAATTACATCATGACTCTTCTCTCTTCCCCTGTCCCTGGTTGGTCCAGAGGCTAATTCCTATGTCACTTGGTCTTGAAAACGTGAGTGGTTTTGGCAGAGTGGGGAGACTTACCTGTGTTAGAAGTTCTGAGGCATAAAAGGAACAGAGGGCCCTCGAGTTGGGGGAACTCTGCATCTTCTTGGTGGCTGGTACCTTGGTCATCTTAGAAATCCTTCAGGCTTAGCCTTGCCCCCAAGGGAAGGGTTTTTCCAGTCACTGGGGTATAGAGTTTCAACAATTTCACCCTGACTCCCAAGTGCTAATTACACAGGCTCCAAAGAGGTTTCTGACTCAGGAATAATGAAAAGCAAATCATCTGAGTTCTCACCAACAGGATAAAGAAGTCCAGACAGGGTAGATAAAGAAAGCCTGGAATTATTCACATTTTTAGAAAGTTACAAACTTTTATGAGCTTTCCCTCTTTTTAAAACAGAGTATCTTTCTCTCCCATAAACAAAAATAAAATATGAATTAAAAAAATAAAACTCCACTGATAAAATCTGAGGGGGGCTCATGGAGGGGTCTCCAGGTCCCCATTTTAAGGCAGACCCAACTAACGGCTCAGGTTCCCACTGCAAAGGAGAGAAAGGCAGCAAACTGCCAGGCTGGGCTAACTAGGTTGCCTGGCAACGAGACGCCGTAGCGGGCTTCCTCATTGGCTGGGATTGGCAGGGGCGGGGTTGCAAGCTCTCACAGGCTCCTGGGATGATGGCGGGAGCAGGCAGCTGGCCAAGGAGCCACATTCTCCAAACTGTTTTCTCCTCTAAGGCCTGAGGACTTCGACCCTTTCTTTCTGTCTCACTATAACAGACTGTGCTCTGTTTTAAACTCTGCTCTGTCCTGCCACTAACCGACTAGGGATTTCTTGTGTCGGGGTTTGGGTAGCTCAGTGTGTGCCTTCAGTCCCGCAATTACCTTAACCTGAGATGCCTATTTCTTGTCTTTTTCCACCTGACAAACTCCTACTCATCCTTCAAAGCCTACAACACACACACACACACACACACACACACACACACATACACGTATGTATGTGTATGACATTCACTCACCGACTGCTTAGAATGTGCTAGGCACTGCTGTTTTACATATATTAACTCAATCCTCACAAAATGTCTTTAAAAGGAAGGCGTTTTATGACTCCTTTTACAGATTAGGAAACTGAGGCACAGAGGGTTGAATGACATGTTTAAGGTCACACAGAAAGTGCCTGAGCTGGGATTCAAAGCCAGACCTGTTTGATTTCTAAAACCCGAGCCCTTAACCACTTAGCTGCACAACCCAGGATAAGACGCGAAACTTTGCCGAGTCTTGGTTTCCATATCTTTAAAATGGGGAAAACAACCTTACCGCAGGTTGTGGAGGATTAAAACAGATAATGTATGTAAAGGCTGAGCACATGAGGGGTCCCAGTTAAGTGGCAACTATCATTATTTCCTGACACCCCGTCTCCAGGAAGAATTACTCATCTTTACAGTGCAGTGTTCATTCCACAGTGGATATTAATACTAATATTTATTGATCACTCGCTCTATGCAAGGTGCTCTACTAAGCACTTCACATATATTAATTTATTTAATCCTTCCAAATACCCTGTGGGGTCGGTTGCCAGCTTGCAGAAGATTTATTGCACATGCTCTGATTTGCATGCTTTATCCTTGGCATTCTTTCGCACTGGATCAATCTGACTCATGTTTTATCTCTAACTACTGAGGATTATGAGGTCAGCATGGCCACACAATGACCTTACTTTCTCTTTAGAAGGTGCCTGCTGCCAGATGACCCTCCACAGAATACAAAATGCCTCTCCCCACAGCTCCAGATGCTGATGCTTGAAAGTCATTGTCTTCTTGCCATCATCTGAAGACTGAGTCTGACCTTCCCTTTCACAGAAGTTTTGGTCCTTCTGCTTCCTTTGTGGGCAGCATTAGCAATCAGCGAGCGCTTTCAGAAGGATGCAGGTAAACTGAATCACGTTGAGAAGATGGGGCTGGGGACAAGAGAGAATTAAAAAAAAAAAAACAAAAAAAACAAGACAGAATGGGAAATGTTTAGCCCTGAGTGGCACAAAGGGCTGTTGTTCACATGGCTTTCAGAGACAGGCTGGGAGAAGAAGGACTCAACTAGTTCTGTATGAACCCAAAGAATAGAACGAGGGTTTTGGCTCAATATGAGGAGATCCACAGCAAAGCACTGTTTTAAAAGTCATGGGCTCTGGGGTCACACTGACTTGGCCACTGAGAAGCCTCAATGATAATCTCGTAGGACTATCGTGAAAACCAAATGGATAGTCCGTGTGAAGCACAATGCCTAGCAAAAAAGGAAGTGCTCAGTAAATGTTAATGCTTATTTCTTTTGTTGTTAATACCCACCTGTCAGAGCCACGTGAGAACTGGAAGTAGAAAGAGCTCTGGAATCGAAAAAACCTGTGTTCAGATCCTGACTCTGCCATTTACTATTTACTGGTAAACGAGGTCTTGGTGAAGTCACTTCACCTCTTCAAGCCTCATTTTCATCACGTATATAAATAGTGATGGTTATGCTCACCTCATACAGTTGGGATGCCTAGATGAAATGATGAATGAATAGAGCCCAGCACCCAGTAAGGACTCAAGGCATGCTATTTCTCTTTTCTGTTCATGAAGGGGCACATTTCATTGGGAGAGAATGAGTTACCCAGCACTAGAGGTGTTCAATCAAATAAGATCACATTCTGAGGTACTGGGGGTGAAGACTTCAACAAGCTAATAGCACATACACAGTGTTGGATGGATGTTGCTGTTTTTCTCTCAAAATTTAAAAATATCCCTATCTTCCCCTATGAATTTTCTGTGGCATCATAGGGTACCTCGGTGCACACTTTGGGAACTACAAGGCTATAGGAATGTGTTCTGGCTTTGAGCTGATCAGCCTGGATGGGCAAAGAAGTTAAAACTCACAAGAGTAGACGCGAAGTAATGACTAATAGGACCCCTCAAGGAAGACACGTTTTATATTCCCCAGAGGTCCCCTTCAGACTGAGGTAGGGGCGACCCTGTGGCCTGCTCACCAATGATGCAGCATCAGCTTCTTCCCTTTCCCTGTTTTGCTTCCCCACACCCCTTCTGGTTCTGCTTGGTTGGCCTCCCACATAAACAAACCACTTCTACCCAAACTCTTGTCCCTGGGTCTGCTTCTGGGGAACACAACCTGGGTCATTGTGTACTGGGATAACCAGGGAGGTCAGACCTGGGTCGGGCCCTGAGGTTCCCCCTTCCCTCATCTCGTTGCATGGATTTACTACCTTCTTTGATCACCTTTCCTCATAATCACCATCTTACCATTGCTCCCACGAATCTTTCAAAGAATTTCTTGATATTCTCCACGTTTCTTAAACAGTGAAAGGCCAACATGTTTTTAGAGAGGCAAACACATCCCCCAACAGCGAAATATTTGACAACTAAGATATGAAGTGATTGTTTAATTCTTAATTCCCGGTTGATTTATGCAAAATATAAACTGAAAGACACGAAGTGACAGGCATTCTCTCCTCCCAATTTGCCAAAAAGAAAAGCATCCGAAGACATTAGAAATAGATGTATCATGTAGAAGAAAAATTTTGGAATGTGTCGGACACCAGCTGGGGTAGCCAAAGTGAAATCTCAAAATCTGCTAAACACTCGAATTTCAGTCAGTAATACATATGTTTGGCATTAAAAACCTATTGGAAAAGTCATCATTTTTGAGTATCTTTAAAATACTCTTCTGTGTTGCATCTAGCACCCGGAGAACTCCTTCTGGGTATTTTTACTGAAATGTCAGCACTTGGCCCAGGCCAAGAGTAAAACTTGGGGCTCCCCTGACACTTGGTAGCTGGCAGTCTATTGATAAATTGCTGCTGGATGAAATAACTTTGGATCATGTGTATTTGCACCATCTCCACGGATTCCTGTATCTTGTCAGATTAAAGAAGAATGACTGCTTGCTACTATGCCTCTTGGGGGCGCTGTGGCCCCGTATCCCATTTCTACCCCATCCTCCAAACCACACCCCAAGAGTGGGGAGGTTCATTTGGATCTTTGCAAACAAAGAGAAGAAAATGTAATGTCGACCTCCTTCTCCTTCTCTCTTTGCTTTGGTACACCAGGCCCCGTAGCAGAGAAAGGACTGGGGCCTCCAGGAATATTCCTAGCGAATTTTCCCCACTGGAAATCTAGGACGTGGCCCAAGCTATCTCCATGGGCAATGCTCTCTGCTTTTATGTGCTTCATCTCACAGCAGGCTTGGCTGCAGGACAGATGGGAATTACAGAATTATTAATCCCATTTTACAAAGGTAGAAATGGAAGCTCTTGGAGTATAGTTCTGTGTTAGTGGTGGAGGTTGCCTGAGAACCCAGGTTTTATGATTCCAGATTCAGGGATTTATTTCAGCACTCTGTCAAACTGCCTCGATGGTCTTTCACTTAAAGGTAGAGGGGTGTGTGTGGGGTGTGTGTGTGTGTGTGTGTGTGTGTGTTTCAGTTCAGCAGCAAACCTTGCCAAGAGAATTGGGATTTTCAAGCCACCTGAGAGACTTTGTCTTCTCTACCCTTTGGGGGAGCCTTTACTGTAACATCCACATAAGACATCTCAAACCTCCATCCCAGGTAGGAAAGTACTTCCCTGCCAGATATTCCTATGGATTTCCAAGTAGCTCACAATTTCTTGTTCAGTACACACTTTAGCCTGCTCCTTACCTGTGTGGGTAGAACTGTGACATGCCACCCCCCCCAAAAAAAATATATATGCTCAAATCCTCAACCCCTGTGCCTGTGAATGTGACCTTATTTGGGAGAAGAGTCTTTGCAGATATAATCAAGTTACAACGAAGTTATACCAGATTAGGATGTGTCCTCATCTCATGACCTCTGTCCCTATAAGAGTGAAATTTGGAAATAGAGACAGAAGACATCCAAGGAGAATGCCATGTGACAACAGAGGCAGGGATTGGGGTGATGCATCTACATGCCAAGGAACACCACGGACAGCCAGCAGCAGCCAGAAGCTGGGACAAGGCAAGGAAGGAGCCTCTCTTCAGAGCCTTCAGAGAGAGTATGGCCTTGTCAATGCCGGGATTGTGGACTTCTGGCCCCAACTGTAAGGGAATAAATTTCAGTTGTCTTAATCCCTGCAGTGGGTGGTAATTTGTTACAGCAGCCCCAGGCAACAAAGGCACCACCCATCATGCTCCGGCTTCATTTCCCTCTCCACCCCAGATGGGATCTTAGAAGAAGACGGCTGCACAGCTCTGCAAAGTCAGCAACTTAAAATTAAATATTAGGCACCAGTGAATTTTCAATTCAATAAAAAATAAAGTTCCTAGGTGAATCTAACACACAGGTAGGGGTCGGAACCCCTGCCACACATCCTGTTTGTAAACTGCTTTTCCTACGTAAGATGTAAACATCCTCCCATTTCTATAGAGATATTTTTAAACATGGTTTTTAAATGAGCGCTTGCTAAAATGGAATTCTAATTTCATGGCTGTCCGGCAGTTTGTTCAACCAATTCTTTAGTATTGAACAGGAACCAGTCTGTTCTCATCTTGGATCTACAATAGTAGTTTCATTTGGATGGGATGACTTTTTGTTGGTTGCAGAGACCTGAGATCAACCTTAGCTGATCATCTACCCCTTATTGTAGGACACAGAGCCAAAACCTCGTGTAGTGGACATTTGCTGCTTTTTTTTTCTGTTTAGAATCTGTACTTCCATTGGGGAATAAGTCCTACTCTACTTGGATCATGGGATTTTTTGCGAGGGTCACAGGAATGAGCTTATCATCACACCTGGCCAACAGAGAACCCCGTTTCCCACAGTGATTGGACCAGAGGTAAGGATGTCAACCAAATTGGGCCAATCAGAATTGTTCAGGGAAAGGGGACTTCCTCTTAGGTCATGGAGCTAGAAGGATGTGAATTGGACTCTGTCCGTGGGCATTCTTGTGATACAAGGAAAGCCTTTCTATAAGAGAAGAGAATGAGGCTAACTCAGAGAGAAGCAGATTGAAGAGAAAGATTGAATTCTGATGAAACTTGTGTGCTTGGATCTAGGCGGGCTTGAGGCTAGCACTATCCAAAAAATTCCATTTATGTGAGTCCATGGATAACGTCTTGTTGTCGTGACTATGGTTGTTGTTACAGTCTTCCTTAAATTGATTTGAGTTGAGATTTTTGTCACCTGAATCGGAAAGAGTTGACTAGTTTAACTCTTTTCTACCTGAAGCATTATTTCTTATTCCAGTCTCCCAAAATTCTATCTGGGATTTAAAAATGTCCTCCCACATAAGAGGCAGGCCATCTTGACTGCAGGGACATGAGAGCCGGACTTGAGAGTGATTCAGCTGAGAAGCAGTGTAGCGTGGGGTGGCGGGGAGCCTAGGATTTAAGCCAAACAGAACTGAGTTTAAACCCTGATTTTAATCTTGTATGTTAGCTGCATGACCTTGGGAAAGTGTATTAACTTATATAAGCTTCAGCTCTCTCATGACGAAGAATGAAAATCAAAACTAAACCACAAAATAAACAAACTAACAAAACGGAAACGGATTCATAAATACAGAGAACAAAGTGATAGTTATTGGATGGGAGGGGCTTGGGGGAACGAGTGTAAAAAGTGAAGGGATTAAGAAGTACAAATTGGTAGTTTTGAAGGGGAATGTAAAGTAGAAAGTACAGCATAGGAATATAGTCAATAATATTGTAATAACTGTGTATAATGCCAAGTGGGTACTAGCCTTATCAAACTGGGGATGGGGAACACTTTGTAAATTATGTAAATTATACACCTGAAACTAATATAAAATAATATTGAATGTCAACTATAATTGAAAATCAAAAATTCAACCAATTGATCATCAAACTTATAGGGCCACTAGGGGGTTAAATGACATAGTTATCTATCTCTTTGTCTATATGTCTCTATCATCTATATAGGTTAGAAAAAAAGCATGTTAACAGATATGCTAGGTGAGGAACATAACATATAATACATACAAAATATATTTTAACTATCATTATTAGCCCCCAAGTTCTTTGTCCTCCTAGAAAGTCTTCCTCCCTCCCTCCCTTCCTCCCTCCCTCCCTCCCTTACTCCTTCTTTGTAGTTGGAATCCACTGATGGACAACATGTGAAGAATGATGGTAAAGAGGAACTGGGCCAGCCTTTGCAAAGACTGAAACCCAACTTTAAGTCAACTCAATCTCCAACTACCTTAAGGTGATCTTCCCTCCTCTAACTGCCAGAAATCAAAAATATTCCTCTCTGAAGAATGATAATGTTATTCAGAGCCTCACAATCTCTCTCTCTCTATTTTTTCATATACATTGTCTGGCGAGCAATAAAAAATTACCCATAGCTAGGAGACAGGCCGAGATAACAAAAGAGCAAGAGAAAGAAGAAACAATAAAAGCAAACTGAAAGGTTATCCAGATATGAGTTATCAGACACTAGCTTTAAAATAACTGAGACTAATATGTTCAAGACTATAGATATTGCTATATCATTAAGTTCACTAATCTTTCCCTCTTCAATGTTCATGAATCCTAACCAGTATATGCTTCATCTCAGACATTGTAGGTTTTATTTGTAGAAATTTAATTTGTGTCTTTTTTTTTTAATATTCCATGTCCCTACTTAACATGCTCAATCTTCTCCTTAGCTACTTAATATTGGTTTTGATGTCTTTGTCTATTAAAAACTGTCATATCTGAGTTAGTTTCAACTGATCGATTTTCATAAGATTATAGGTCATATTTTCCGAATTTTTTGTATGCCTGATGATTTTTGATTGGATGCTAGACATTGTGGATTTTGCCTTGCTGGGTACTGGATACTTTTGTATTCCTATAAATGTTTATGAACTTTGTTTTGGAACATAGTTGAGTTTGATCCTTTCAAGACTTGCTTAAGCCTTGTTGGATAGATTTAATCTAGGGCTAACCTTGCCCTTTTACTGAGGAAAACTTTCTGAGTACTGAGTCAATGCCCCGATACACTGTGAGATTTTCCACTCTGGCTTGTGGGAGCAGGCGCTCTTCCTGGCTCTGTGTGAGTTTTGGATATTGCTCCCTCTGGTCCTTGTGGATGGCTCTTTCATAGCCTCAGTGAGTTTCCTCGCATGCAAGCACTGGTCAACACTCAGCTGGAGACTCAAGAGGAACCTTCTGCAAATCTCCCGAGTTCTTTTTCTGTGCAGCTCTATCCTCTTCAGTACTCTTCTCCGTGAATTCTAGATGCCTTGGCCTCCCTGAACCCCCAGCTCTAGCTCCCCCACACAGTGACTGCCATTCCCTTTCCCCGTGCTGCAGTCTGGAAACGCTCTCCATCAGTAAACTGAGGCAATCCCAAGCCTCCCCTAGTTTGTTTGTTAACTGACTCTCAGAGATTACTCTCCTTCATTGCCAGATGTCTAATGTCTCAAAAACTCTTGTTTCATATACATTGTCTGATTTTTTTTTCCTGTATGTTTTCAAGCAGAAGAGTGCATTCAATTCCTGTGAATTGAATTCAATTCCTTGGCCAGAAAGTCTATGACTGTGTAGTGAAATAGCTGAAGTTAAGTACTCCATAGATAGATATAACATCGTAATTGACCAAGAAGGAAAAAAGAATAGAGATTATCTTTAGAGAACAGGTAGGAATGGTAACTGGGAGGTTCTATGCTGTTGATAATGTTCTCCCTCTTGATCAAGGTTGTGATTCTGTGAGCATGTTCACTTTGCGAGAATGAAATGCTGTATGTTTACGATTTTTATATTTTTCTGTGTGTATGTGCTACACAATAAATATGTTTATTTAAAAATACATCAAAACTACAAAAATAAAACAGATTTTCATCATTTGTTATTGAGGGCAGATCTTAAGATTCACACCAAGATCCGGTGTGCTATAGGCTTTGGAATCAGAGCTAAGTTCAAATCCTGTATCTATATTTACTACACATGTACCCTCGAGTCTTATCACCACCTCTATGAATCCCAGTTTCCTCTTCTCAAAAATGTATGTTATGTCAATACTTATCCCACAGAGTGGATGTGGGGACCAAATGAGGTATTTAATATAAAAATAGACCAAGCACATAGTAGGTTAAAAATAAGCCTGAGTTTCAACTCAACTATCAATTAATAGGGTCATGGACATGGACTATAGGCTAGTGGTTACCAGAGGACTATAGACTAGTGGTGACTAATGGGGAGGGGGAGGGGGAGGAGATAGATCGAGTAAAGGGGGTCAAATATAGGGCTTAGAGAGAGCGTGAAGTGGGTAACGGGGATCAAATATATGGTAGCTGCAGGAAACTGGACTTTAGGTGGTAAACACACCATAGAATATGCAGATGTCAAATGATAATGTACACCTGAAAATTATATAATTGTATCAACCAATGTTACCCCAATAAACTTAATTAAAAAATTTCAAAAATATCAATTAATAGAGAGAATTGGCGAAATGAACTATGTTACATTCTCAGTTCTTGAAAAAAGAATGAGGTCATTCAAAAGCACTGCTTGAGATGTCAGTCAGGATCCCAGGAAGAACAAAGTGACATAGTCAAAGGGGGATCGTTGAGGAGAGTTTCATTAAGGGGTTACTTACAAAGTCAGTGGGACCTAGCAGGAGATCGTGCAGTACCTCCAGGCTGGCAGCAGTGGGGAGCTGTTACCAACCCTCGATCCGGAGGGACAAAGGGAGGGAGCAGTTAGCAGAATGAGAAGAATCTGAGGAAGAGGGCTGTCCAACAACAGAGCTGTAGCCTTCTGAAGAAGGAAGTGACCGACCATGGCAGCCTGGCATGGAGGGAGCAGAAGGGCTCAATTCCCAAAGCCCATTTTCCTTCTGCCTTCTTTTCTATTGCCAGTGCCTCCAGTCTCCAATGGGCCTCCCATGGGGATGGCCCAGCTCCATGTCACAGGGCAAGGGAGCCCAGTGATGCAGTCCATACAGGTCAGCTTCCAGAAGCACAGAGCATGGTGGAAACGAGTAGGGAATGAATTGGGTAAAGGCTGTACAAATGGAAGACATCCAGTACAATCTTCAAGATATATTAAGTTCGAAAAACAAGAGAGATGAAAACTAAGTCGATCATACGCCAGCTTTTTATTAGAGAGGAAGAGAAAGTAGAGAGAGAGGGAGGGAGGGAGACTTTAGAAGGAAATTGTACTCACGGTCACCTTGAAGTGGGAAACAGTAGCACTAGGGCGGGATTAAGTAGGGGAGGGTGTATGAGTCAGGGCCCAGCAGGACACAGATGACCGATTACAATGAAGGCGATATGAGGAGGGTTTATTTACAAAGGGAACATTTACACAGGTGCGGGTGTAGTGGAACAGAGGAGAAGGTGCAGTAACTGAGGGCTAGAATCAGTGAAGCTGTGATCATTTCTGTGGGACGGGAGGAGAGAGGGGAGTGGTTACCAGCCCTTAAGGGACAGAGATCATGTCCTGAAGGCCTCCTTGAAAGGTGCTACGATTTGTAATTGAGGGACCCGGCTAGTCCGAGGCAACCTTGCAGGAAGGATGCCCTAAACACAACCTACTCGTTTCATTTCCTCTGATCTCCTGCCGGTGCCTCCCATTGGCTCAACTCACCTAGAGCCAGAGGGCATGGAGCCTGTTGGCACCACAGAGGCAGAAAGTGGATGGTGGGGGGCGGGGAGAATGGACAAGCAGAAGTATAACTTAAAGTATAAATATAAAGTATAACTTGCTTTACCCTGGATAGCCTTTTGTACGTGTGCATTACTTTAAACTACACAAATAAAAGTAAATGCCATTTCCTTTCCCTGTTTTGCACACAGAAGCAAAGAGAAAAGTTTTCTCTTTTAAGGGAAGAACAAATGGCTTTCTATTCAGGGCACAAAGCTTGGACACAACAGTTTTTTCCCCAGAGAGCTGAGCATTCTAGATTGATCATTACCAAGACAAGGTGGAAATGTCTATATATGTGTGTTTATCTGACCCCAAATGCATTTCCCCCTCTTCTGAAAAGTGACACCTAAGAATTTAGTTTACCACTATTTTTTCTCTGCCTCTCCCGCCTTTCTCTCCTACCCGCGCCCAGCATTTCCCCCCTATAATTTCTTTATATAACTTACAATTTTAAACTCGCAATTCAGCTAACCATTTGGGAGGCCATTTTTCCACTCCTTGCCTCCTTTCCAGCATCATTGTGTAGACAGTCTAGATGAGCTGGCCCAGTTTTTCAATTTCCTGACAATATCTTCCTTGGCCTCCTTGCTTTGGTTTGTGTCCTCTGCTGCTGTCTGCCTTCTGTTCAAGGACAGCTTCAGACATGCACAACCGTTTCTTGTCTCGTAGTCACCCGAGTCCTGTCACTTTGGTAGAAAATGTCTTTCTTTCTCTTAGCTTCAGTGACACTTCTTTCTCAATAAAATATGCTCTTTCAAACAGGTGTTGAGGAATATGACATTCAGAATATATAATAGCTGCATTCTAACATACAGTAGCTAAAAGAAGAACTGGAACTCACTGATGTGGAAAATTCATTCAAAAGATTTGCATATCCATTCACCCCAAGTCCTCACCTCACCCCCACTCCCCTTAGTATGTTTTCTGATTTTCTATGTTTTATTTGCAAACTTCATCCTCCCATTGAAGAATCATGAAATTGAAACGAGTCTTTTCACTTGTTTGTTTTGGGACGATTATAAAACACCAAGAGTTAACCAAAACAAACAAAAAAAAGCACTGCTAATATTTGGGTATATTTCTTCCAGATATTTTGAGAGGGTTTTTTAGAAGTATACTTACCTTTTGAAATAAAAATAAGCTTGAAGAAATTTTTGCCTCTAGAAGTAACCAGTCAATTTATTTAAAAGTATAAATAACACAAAAAGTATACAGATAAAAATGGAAAACACCATAATCTCTCCACTCAGGGATAATAACTTAGCCTTTTGGTATAGAAAGTTTCATATTCTTTCCACATCCATCTATATCTTATCCGTTCTGTTATTTTCTTTGACAAAATTAGATCGCATTAAATATACTAATTTTTAACTTACCGACATCTTTCCCTGTCAGCGAGTCCTGATTTACACTGTCACTTTTCACATTTTTGGTACCAAAGTGAGAAATACATTTGAAACTATGATCCAGTACAGTGTGTGTACAGTCCCTCTATATTTATAATTGAAATAAAAGTTTCATGAACCACTACTCACCTCTATTATGTATTCTGTACTCTGTTATTTTCTGTTTTATTCTCTTTCCTATTTTAAAAATGCCGGTTATGACTCTGTAAATTGATTTCTAGGACCACTAATGTGTTGCGACTTGCATTTTGAAAAATGTTCTCCTAGGCCACAATTTTAATGGCTTTTTTTGTATTGTGAACTCCAGAGTTTTAAAGTTATAAGAATCATAGAGGATGTCTTGTTCAGCTTCTTCGTTTTATATGCAGAGGAGTAAGAATTTTATTTCCTCAATTGTTGGTACAAGAATTCCCTCCAGGAAGGGAATTTTCTTGAGGGAAATATCTTTATAACTGCTTGGGTGGGGGTGAGGGTGGGCGCGCGGGTAGGGTGCTGTGGCTGAAGCAGCCGAATCACTCTGCCCAAGGCATAAACAGGTATTTGGAATAGAGCACATGGAGCCACATAGCAGAGCGGGGGCAGAACCTGAGTTAACAAAACAAACAAAGAACTTCGAGAAACAAGAAAATCTAATATCGAAATTATATTATTTTCATTGCTATGCTGTAAATTCATCTACCCTCACAGATTTTCAGTAAGGTTTAACATTAAGTCTCTTTCAGGAGCAAATGATAGAGATAAAACTCAAATGGATTTAGAAAAAATAAGGTAGGAGTGTTTATTTGTTTATGAAATTAAATACACCAGGCGTGACTGGGTCCAGGGCCTTAAATAATGCCATGGACACTTGATGTTTTTATATCTCTTTTCTTTTCTTTTCTTTTCTTTCTTTCTTTCTTTCTTTCTTTCTTTCTTTCTTTCTTTCTTTCTTT
>NW_006433949.1:5172272-5173495 GCF_000325575.1 Pteropus alecto | reverse complement strand
GTGTTGTTTGTCGGGAGGTTTTGGCTCCTGGTTACAAGAGTGCTGGCGTTCTGAGACACTGCCTGAGCGCCCCCTGCTGGCCTCTCTGCAGAATTTCATCATCTGGGTCCAATATGGAATGGGATTACGTAAGTGTGCCTGAGTTTTGCCCACCCATCTTTTTCCTTCTTTCCTTTCCTCTCCTCTCCTCTCCTCTCCTCTCCTCTCCTCTCCTTTTTCTTTTTCTCTTCTTTCTTTTTCCCCTTCTCATGTATTGACGATATCCAATAGTCTTTTCAAAAAAGGACCCAGGATGAAAGTAAATGAGTAATTCTTTTAAAAAAAAGGACCCAGGATGAATTCTCATTTGATGGTCTGGGATATGACCATCTTTGTGGCCAGAGGGATGCTCTGATTGGCCAGGACTAGATCATGTGCTCTTCCCTTAGAACCAGAGATGGCATCACATCCACATTCACTTTGTTTGAGATGGGGGAGATGCTTTTTTTAGAATATTGGGTTTACATAGGGAGAATCTGTGATCGGCAGCAAACAAAATAGATGCCCTGTTCACACAAATATGTCGTGAGCAATTAGCTTGGTGGAGGTTGAAGAAGGCACTGAATTCCTTATCTGCCTGCCCCAATGTGTAAAGAGGCCCCATTAGTGCCACATCAAGATCATCCCTAAATAGAACTAAGAACAAAAGGAAAGCTCTCGTGGGAATTTACAGAAATCTTGGAGAGGGCGCCAGATTTTCTACAGTTTGTACAAAGGTTATCTGTATCAATCTCGTCTATACCTTAAAGGAAAGAGGATCCTTGAGGATATCTGGGTTGCGTAAATAGGAGAATTGAGGCCCAAAGATGTTCAGAAACCTCCTTGAAGTCACACAGCTAATTTTTATTAGAGCCCGACTGAGCACAGTCTTTTCCATGGTTCCGCGACATTTCCTTCAAATGGCCATGTAGCATTCTTTCTTTTCTGCTGCTTCCATCAAACCCAGAAATGTCTTGAAGGCTTGTTCTGCCCCCCACCCAGGCTTCCATAGCACTTGCCATTGTGAGCCTCTTCCCAGTCCTTGGGGCTGCCCGGGGGCTCTGCCTAGAGCTGGCAAGAGAAGCTTACTGGGGATGGAAGAGCCAGGCTCCAGCCTCTTTAGAAGATTGGAAGCTCAGATGTCTGGAAGAGAGGCCCAAGATACAGGGCCTAACAAGAGAAGCAGACCCATGGAGCAGGGTCAG
>NW_006433949.1:5167814-5172249 GCF_000325575.1 Pteropus alecto | reverse complement strand
AAACAGCTAAAGAAAGGGGGTTGATATTTATTGGGCACTTCATATTTACCAGGTATTTTGTATATATTATTTTATTTAATCTTCGCAAAAGTTTTAATTTCAGGAAACAGATAATGAGGGGAAGAGAAGGGAGTGGCGATCAACAGGGACCATCCCGTGAAGGGCCTTGAATTTGAACGAATTGAGTGAATGAATGAATGAATGAATGAATGGAGTTAAATTCACACTTGTATTAGTCTGAGTCCTCCAGAGAAACAGAACCAATAAGACATATAGGCATTGGGTCATGTGATTGTGGAGACTGTCAAGTTCAAAATCTGCGGGGTGGGCTGACAGGTTGGATACTGGAGGCCCAGGGAAGAGTTGATGCTGTAGCTAGAGTCTGAAGGCCATCTGCAGGCAGAATTCCTTCTTTCTCAGGAGGACATCAGACTTTTTTCTCTTAAGGCCCCTAACTGATTGGATGCGGCCCACTCACATTATGGAGTGTAATCTGCTTTACTCAAAATCTACTGATTTAAATATTAATCTCATCTAAATAATGCCTTCACAGTAACAAGTAGATTTGTATTTGACCAAATATCTGGGTACTATGACCTAGCCAAGTTGGTGCATACAATTAATATCATAGGGCGGTGTGTTTTGCAGCCTAAGATAACAGCTTCTGATAGCCTCTTGCCGTATGGTGTGACTTTCCAAGTGCGTGATAATATAGTGGGTGATAACAGTTTTTATTTGATCAAACTTCCCACCCTTCTCCTCCACTTTTTTTCAACAGAGACTTTTGGGTATGGTGTTCTGCAGAACACCTCTTAAGAAGTTTGAGTGTAGCAATTAAGAGCAGAGTCCAGTTTAATTCTTGACTGTACTAGTTTTTAGCTGTGTGACCTTGAGTAATTTATTTAACCTCTCTGAACCTCAATATCCTCATCCCTCAAGTGAAATAATCACACTGGCTTCAGTAGTGTCATGAGGAGTAAATTAAATGAGCCATGGAAAGGGCTTAGCCAGCATCTGGGCACAGTTGTTTTCATTCATTCATTCATGCATTCATTCATTCATTCATTTATCAGTAGGCTCCATATTTTACCAGTCTGTGATGCTGCTCTTCCTTTTAAGGCCTTCATTGTGATCTTCAAGCTCCCATCCCACTCAGTTTCTAGAAGCTTCTCTCCCTCCCTTCTCACCTTCTTCCTGTCTTTCTGCTTTTTTTTTTTTTCCTTCTTTTCATCATCCTTGGTAAAGCCAGGTTTCCCCCCACTGGGGAACACATGCATGTGTCGCAAATTCATCTTGCTTGTCACATTCGCCAGCCGAGGTTCTCTGGCCCACTGCTTCCCGTTTCTGTCGATGCTCTGCTCTCTCTGCTTCAACTCTCTTTCCTCTGCTCCAGCTGTTGCTCTGCCCGGCACACCTCCCCTCAAGCACAGGACAGACCTTGCCGCCCATGGTGGCAGCCAAGAACAGGCTACAGCTTTTATGCTGACTTGATAGAAGGGAAGCAGATGTCAAGTGTTGCTTCTGACTGCTGCAGGAGGTGGTAATCTGCTGAGTCCATGGACCCCATCCAGCCCCATCATCAGGGAGCTGATGTTGCTCTATGGCCCTCTGTATTACTCAAAGAAACAGAACCAAGGGGATCTATTTATTTATTATAAGAAATTCCTCCAAAGCTTGTGTTTTCACACCTACAAAGAGGGGATAATGATGATTCTCATGTCATCGAGTCGAGGACAGGAATGGCAATGTTACAGGAGGAGAACTTTGTAGGGACCTTGTTATACTGTAAGTGTTCAGAATCTGGGAGCTTTTAATATTGTTATAGTGTTTTTTTCCTAGACCGAAGCTAAGAGGAATAAGAGAGGTCAGGATGACATCCCCGCATGCTGGCCCACATGCACCTGCAGGACTGTGCTCATTCCAAACTCTCGTGAAAGAAATTTCTCCGAAGTCCATTTTCCTCCTCCTGTTGGATGGTTAGAATAAATCTGAGAGATCGTCTAGAACTAGACTGTCCAATGGGGTAACCATATCCACAGGCGGCTGTTGAGCACTTGAAATGCGGTGAGTTCAATTGAGACGTGCTTTAAGTGTAAACCACACACTGGATTTCAAAGAAAGTACTAAAAAAAAAGATGCCAAAATATTTTGAGAATTTTTTTTATAGTGCTTGCATGTTGAAAGACAATATTTGCGGTATAAGTGAAATAAAATATATTACTAATATTAATTTCACCTATGTTTTAAAGTGGCTCTTAGAAAATTTTTACTTGCATATGTGACAAGTGTTTATTTCTGTAGGACCACCTTGCTGCAGAAGGCACTCAGAACAAAATCTGGGGAGTACCTAACACTTCTAGATGACTAAGCCTCCGAATAATTGAACCCAGTGGGGAAGGGAATTTGCTAAAAGTCAGGAAGGAAGTTCTGGGGCCACCGTCCTCACCTGCACCTGGACCCCTGTGCCCTATCCTCACCCTTTCCCACTTCTCAATACCTGGAATGCCCTTCCCTCCTCTCTGCCTTCTGCCCCCACATAGTTCACCCCTTTTCTTTTCTTCTCGAGTCAGCCCCACTTCCATGTCCCCTGAGAAGCATTTCCTGACTCACTAATGTCTGCTAAAGATGTCATCCCCAGCGTGCCCATCCAACCCTGTTATTCTCTTCATGACGCTTAGTACAATCTAGAATTCTCTTGCTCGTTTAATTGTTTCTCACACGTCTTCCTAATTAAAGTATAAGTTCCATGAGTACAGGGTTCTTATCTATCTTGTTCTCTATTGCATCGTCCCAAGCCTCAGTGTCTGGCACAGATTAGGCTTTCAATGGTTTTTGAATGAATAAATGAATGATGGATGAATGAACATGGATTCTTATTGTTCGATTTGAAAGCGTTGTGTGAATTTGCAATTTAATCTCCTTGCTCTAGGACTTCAGCGAAGTATATAGACGTGTCTTGGACGAATAGATTTTTCTTATGGAAAAGGGTTGAATTTCATACTGGAATCATTGCTGCGTGGAACAGAGAAAACCCATCTGGAAATAGGAACCCGAAAGCAGTAATGCCCATGGTGGCATAAACCCCAGGAACAGGCAGAAATCAGCATAGAGCTTTGGCATCTCCTAGGATATGGAGTGAGGCTTGAGCCAATTGCCTGGCTTGACATCTTCCTCTAAGGATGCCGTATTAGTTTCTTGGGCTGCTGTAGAATTAATACCACAACTAAGTGACTTAAATGACAGAAACATAATGTTTCACAGTTCTAGGGGCTAGAAGTCGAAGAGCAACATGTCAGCAGGCTGATTTCTTCTGAGGACTGTGAGGCAGGAATTGGTTTCATGCTTCTCTCTTTGGCTCGTAGATGGTCATCTTCATATTCAAATAGCGTTCTCCCAGTATATGTTTCTGTGTCCAAATTCCTTCTTCTTATAAAGATATCTCTCATATTGGATTAGCCCCTCCCATGGCCTCATTTAAACTTAATTACCTCTGTAAAAACCCTTATCTCCAAATAAAGTCACATTCTGAGGTACCGAGGGTTAGGGTGCCAACATATAAATTTGGAGGAGGACACAGTTCAACCTTTAACAGATGCTAAGGACCACTTCCAAGCCCCAGGAAGACTGTGTAGTGTTCTGCAGCCCCTATCCCAGAAGAATACTCTAATGCAGGGGTCCCCAACCCCCAGGCTGTGAACCGGTACTGGTCCGTGGCTTGTTAGGAACCGGGCTACATAGCAGGAGGTGAGCAAGCAAAGCTTCATCTGTATTTGCCCCACCTCTGATCATCAGGCATTAGATTCTCATAGGAGTACGGGTTCCTGGTGCCAGAAAGGTTAGGAACTGCTGCTCTAATGGACATCCATTGTTTTTACCTGCCCATCCATCTCCCCTCTTTCGGGTATATGTTTTTCTTTGGAGACTTACCCCTCCAACAATCTCAGTTCACATGGTTCAGATAAGATTGGCCTCATACTCCAGATGCAAGATCAGGCATCTGACCCAGGTCTAGCCAATCAGTGTATTTCATCCTCCAGTCACAGCGATTAGTTCAAATGTGGACACATGACCATGACTGATTCAATGGGACTCAATTCTAGGAGCTCTTGGGTTGCAAGCTTGAGAGTACTGGAGATCATTTTCCTATAAGAAAGAAGCCAATGCAGAGAAAAACAGGTGAAAGATGTAGAGAAAGATTGAGCTCAATGATGTGCTTAAAGCCCCTGAGTTGAGCCTTGCCTGAAGGTAGCATTAATGGTTGCATTTTCAATTATAGCAGCCAGTAGAGTCCTCTTTTGGCTTAATGCCATTTTTCTGTGATTTGTAACCAAATGATTTGTAACCAAAAGCATGCTAACCAATATAATTTTGCCTCCTCCCCATCCTGTCTATGTACCTCAGTCATTCCAGGTGCCTGTAGTAGGAAATTTCAGCA
>NW_006433949.1:5160286-5167802 GCF_000325575.1 Pteropus alecto | reverse complement strand
TCCTGCTTCCTGCATTGTCTCAAAAGTGCCTGTTTTAAGCCCCAGTGGAGATGCTTATAATTGGCCAATGAGAGCAGGGAGCCAGGGTGATGAATGTGTGCCAGCAAATAACTCAAGCAGGCAAAACTCTTGGGGTTTTATAATTATGTGAAAGGACCTGAGATTTCTGTAAGGCAGGGGTCAGCAAATTATAACTCTCTCAGGGGCTCAGGGCTTCCGAATGCTTGTTTCTGATAATCTCGTTTATATCCTGGGGTCAATAAATCTGTCTTTTGTTCTGTGTTATTCAACTCTCAGCATTGTTTGTAATTAAGAGGGTGGAGGGTGGAGAAATGAACGAGTTCTTTAATTGACTCTGTTCTGGGTGACATGGAATAAGAAAAAAAAAGAAGCTCTCATGGGCAGGAGTTGGAGGTGGCCTGCTCTGCCCTGGGAAATGGTGATAAAACCCCAGGCAGCTGGTGATCAAGTGGCAAAGAGGGTAGAAATCCATCGTCATTAGTGTGATGGATGAGTATAGGCTGAACGTCTGCCGGTCTGTGCCAGGGTCCTCCTGAGACACAGAGAGAACCAGAGTGTATGTCTGGTTTCAGAAGTCACCCCCATGTCTAGGTGTGGGATGTTATTCCTGGTGGAATTATTACTCACCCTCCACTCTTCTTCAACCATGTATCTGGGGCACTGGAGGGGGTGACAAAAATAAAGCAAACAGTGTTACTAGGTAGACAGATAATGTGATGTGACAGAAAGAGGTTAATGAACACAAATGATAATAATAACAGATACGACAGCTAATATATGTTAAGTGCTTTCTATGGTCCAGACGCTGTTGATTTCTTTTAATAGTCTAAAGAATCCTATGTTATTGTCACGAGTATCTGCATATTTTTTTTTTTTGGATGAAGAATTGGAGTCACACAGAGAGGTTAAGTGACTTGCCAGAGGTCTCCCAATGGTATTAATGACGCTGACATTCATACATAGCCAGGTCAACCTGACTATAAAGCTCCACTTCTGTGTAGATTGCATTATGCCTCTCGGTCTTCATGTAGCCTTCTCTGCCTTTCTATAGCTTTTGTTAATTCTTGACCAACTCTTGTGCTCTCTTCGAGTCTCAGTCTTATCTATAAAATATTGTTCATACTTTTCATTGTAGCAGGTGCTTGGATGCACACAACAGAAATAGATGTTGGTTCATTTAAGCAAAATGGAATGTCCTGGAAGGATATTGGGGTCTGGTTTCTTCTGAATCTGTGGTGGGAACAGGTCCAGCTCCCACTGAGGATCTCCCAATGAAGGATTTTCTTACAAGAAAGGTGTTCAGATGCTGAGTAGCCAAAATACCCTCCCATCACCCACCCTGACTTTCTCATAGGGCTGTGTGGTGATGGATGTCTTCAGTATCAGGTGTGACACGCACTAAATGCCCAGCGAATGGTAATTATTATTATTATTATTAATATCCAGGAAGAAGCAGCTCAGCCTGTCTCCACGCCTGCTGTATAAATTCTGGGCTGCTTTTCCTGTGGGATGATTTAGATGTCCTTTATGAACAGAAACATAAACCAAGCTAACATGTCCTCCAGACAGAAGATGCTGGCATGTCTTCAGATGGGTCACTAAAGCGTGTCCTAAATTGTGAAGAAATCAAAACAGATTGCATCTAATTTCTCACTGTTCCAAGCAAGAAATTACCTTTTTAAGGGAAACATCGTGACTTTCAAGCTGTTCGCAAACAGAGTTTTTGTGAAGTGTCTTGGGCTTGCTTGACATTGTCTGTCCCTCCGGGGTTAGCTGAGTTTTCAGAGAGAAGAGGCACAAATACTCCACTTTTCTCACTTCCTCCTCAAGCTTTGAGGAGTCTGGTGAGCCCTCTCCTTCCCAGAGGTGGTTGAGTGGGTTATTACGGGAGGAACCTGGGCTTTGGAGCCAGACTAACATGGATTCCAGTCCTAGCTTTACTACTTCCTGCTGGATAGCATTGGGCAAATCACCGTGCCTCTATGAACCTTTATTTTCTCATCTTAAAAACGGGATAATCATTATTTACTTCCTAGAGAATGTCGTGGCCTGCAGTTGCTGTTGCTTTGCTCAGGGCTCCTACTGGCCCATATGACACCTTGGTATGAATTAGAAAAAAGCATCCTGTTCTTATAGCAGATATATCTGCGGCCAGAGTGCATCTACAAAGCCCCTCAGCTGGCACCCTTGTTCAGCCTGCACCCTGCACAACAATTCGTAGTGGCCCTATCTTTATCTGCCCTTTATGACTTTCAAACCTTTCTTGTATTAACCCTTCTTATATTCCATCCCAAATGATGGGGATATTACCCAAGTCTGGTCAAATCATCTGGCAACAATGATTGGTCCAAAGAAAGGGCATTTCGCCCAAACAGTCCAATTAGAGTTTTTCCCTGGGACTGAAATACGCATGTTGGGAAAAGTAGCTCTCTATATCCATTGGGAGAATGGTAGCCATGTGTTCCTCCTCAGATGCAATTGGCCTGTTTGTGGAAAGAGGAAATGTGATCAATAGGCAAAGACCAACAGAGATAAGTAAAAATAAAGGACGGAGAGAGGAAGTGTCTGGAGTTAGTCACTGAGGTTGGTTTCTGAAATATTTCTTGTGATTTTAAGTACTAACTCAGTTCTCCTCTTAGTTACATAAGCCCAAAGGATTCCCTTTTTTGCCTAAGCTAGTATGAGTTGGTTGTCCGACGGTTACCACCGAAACCGTCCTGATAATTGGGGAGTCGTTATAAGATGTATTATGTATAGGAAACCCTTAGCTCCTAATGGCACTACATAAATAATAGCTGTTGTTATTGCCACCCCGTACCACGTGGCATTCCCACCAGTTTTCTTCTTTGGAGTGAAAGGAGAGCGTGCTTTATTAGATTTAGGATATCAGATATGTCACCAACCCTCGATCTCACACCCCTGGCAGATATCAGTAACTCATTAGCATTCAACATTAATTGATAAGGCTATGGTGTTTTTTTGGTGGTTGCTATTTATTTTGCTTCTTTTGTTTAGCATGAAAATGGTCTCAGAGTCCTTCCTAACAGATGTGACAGGCAGCTTACTGCTCATCATTTGGAAATGAAATAGGAGATGAAACCAAATATTTTGATTTTAGGCCATTTGTGACAAAATGCGTTGCAATTCTCTTTTTTAAGCCTGTAACTTGTGGAAGCGTGCTGACAGAGGTGAGAAAATGTTGCTTTCAATTAATGCCAGAAAATAAGGGACTCAGAATAGCGCCATAGAAACCTAAGTGGCTAATGAAGTTTGGCAGAAGGTTTTAGTGAGCATGTGTAGGGCATTTGGGTACACCGGCAAGTGAATTTCCAAAGACATAAGAAAAGATTAGCTTAGCTCTGCCATTGTATCTGAGATAAAGCTCACTTCTTGGTGAGCTTTGGAGGTGGGGGAGGGGGTCGTGGCGAATTTTCCAGCCAGAAGAAAACTTTGTGATGGAACAGAAAAAGAAGAAAATAAATGTGAACAAAACAAAACACAGCAGATTTTTCTGCCCATCTTGGAGAAGCCCAGGATCCGAGTTTAAGGAAGCCAAAGCGGTCAGGTTTGATATTAGATGTAAATTGATATTTTATTTCAAATATCATTGAGTTTTCTAATGTGTTCTCACCCTTGAGATGTAGAATTTTTATTGAGGGTTTAGTAAAGGTTTATTTTTCACTGGGTCAGTTCCTTAAGAAGTACCTGTTTATGCAGAATTAACCCATAGACAAAAAAAAAAAAAAAAAAAGCCTAAATATGCCCTTAATAACTGCTTTAAATTATTGATCACTTCCTATATACTGAGGGTTTTTTTTTTGCATACATTATCTTTAATCCTTACAACAGACTCTACAAATGGCATTTTTACCCCCATTTTACAGGTGAAAAAGCTGAGATTTACAGAGGTTACTGAGTGGATGAGCCAAGACTTGAAGGCAAGTCTTTCTCATGCCAACGTTCATGCTATTTCTGCCACCATGTGCCATCTAGCTTATAATTTTCTTTAAAGAAGTTACAAAAATAACACAAAAAATAAGGATGTACATAAGTGAAAAACCAAACCAAACCCCAAAATACCTCCCTTAGGTAACTAGTTCTTCCCACCCCATTTCCTAGAGATAGCCTACAGTACTAGTGGGGGTGTGTGTGTCTTTCAAGATCTTGGATAATACCACCAATAATCGATGTGCATTCTAGGAAAGTCAGAAAATGCAGATAAGCAAAAACAAAGATAAAGCATCACAGCTCAGAGATAACGGGAACATGCTGATGTATTTATTTACTGCCCTGTGTTCGTGCGTGTGTGTGCATGCGTGCATGTGCACACACATGTGTACATGTATGTGTGTGTGTGTGTGTGTGTGTGTGTATGAAAGAGAGCTTTCAGAAGAAACATTTATTGACTGCCAGTCATGAGAAAAGAGATGAATGAGACCCACCCAGCCCTGACCATTGCTTCCCATGGTCCAGTGGCAGCAAGGAGTTGCAGCAAGGAGTTGCAGGGCCTTGTGGTCTTTGTTTTTCCTGCAGAGCAGTGAGGATGGTGTGGGAGACCCCCAAGAGGGGAGGGGTGTGGACAGCATGCATGTTTCCTGTGCATGAGGTCCTGTGTGGGGTCCTCACCATCGCTCTGTGTATAGGTCCCATTCTACAGATGGTGGTACCGAGACTCCAAGAGGCCTCCAGCCTTCATTGACTAGAAGCCCTGATTTTTTCCACTGACACAACAGGGGTTGATGGAAGCAGCAGCAGTGTGAATAACCCGAGTTCTCTGATCACTCATCCACCTTCAGAGCAATCGTATGAAGAGGCTGGTGTCGCTGGCTCCATTTTACAGATGGATCGACTGAGGCTCAGATAAATTACTCAGTAGAAAACTGACTTGGAAGAAATTGACTTGAAACAAAAGATGCAGTTATTTTCTTTGGCATTTTGCAAGTGTGTGAAAATGTTGGGCTTGCCCCATTGGGAACTGGAATGCTAAATTTGATTTTGGCTTTAAAGCTGAAATACCATGCAAGATTGCTTTCCCTCAGGACTAACTGGGAGCAGAATGAGAACCCGAGGAGACTGCAGAAGGGACGGGATCTTCTCATCTGATAATGAAAAAGTATTTTCAGCTCTCACAATGTCTACAGACTGTGGAACAAAGGATTTGCACCAAAAATGGGAAGTGTCTTCAGTAGATAAATGATCTGACCATTTTCACACTAAATTCTGTGAGAGAACCAGAACTGTCTGAACATAACCGTGAGGAAATGAGAGGATGTCAGTGGAAAATAATGATGATCGTTAAGAAAAAGAAACAGGCCTGAGGTACAGTCGGCCGCCCCAGGATGACAAACCAAGGCCTCATTGCAGCTTTGGCCCCTCCCGGGCGTGTGCACGCGCGCACACACACACACGCTGAAAGCAGAGTGGGGCTGGATTTCTGCAGCTCACACCCTCTTGAGCCAGTATCTTTGCTCATTGCACGGAGTGTACACCTGTCTGCAGGGTGCTCGTCTCTCACCTGTAGCCCTCTGGCACTAGAGATGTACTCTCCAATTGTCTGGTGATGATGTTCATTCTGGCCTTGGCTCTCGTTGTGGTCCACTGCTACAGACTGGGGTCTCATCATCCCTCCAGGAGGCCTTCTTACGGAAAGCATCTTTTATATATCCCTAGGTCAGCTCTCTCACTGTCCACCATCCTCTATCCCCTCTCCCTGTCCTCCCCTAAGGAAAACACTAGCCTTCGGTGAAAGTGCAGACAGCCTTGAGTGGCTCAGCTTTCTCAGGCACAAGTCAGACTCCAGTCCGTAGCGTCTCTCAATCTTCAGGAGACACGAATCATGCTCTCGAGTGCTCTCTTCAAACCTCCTCCCACCAGGCTTCGGGTAAGGGGAGTATACCTGTTCTCTCTCGCGCGGGGATCAGGAGAAAAACATGTCACAGCACCCCACCGGCTCTCTCTAAAGAAATCTTCCTTGCAATCCCCGACTCTCCCCGTACTTCAACTTGAACCCTCTTGTACCCTTGAATTAGGTGAGAGGCTAAGGATCACTTTTCATGACCTGTTTCGGTTTTGACTCTCTCCTTTGCCAGTCCTGTCGGGGGTCTTGTACCTCTCTTTGGAACATGAAAAGATGTTTTGTTCTTGCCAGTCGAAATGGGGACAGTGTGTCACTCAGCAGTAGTCGTCAGTGCTCCATCAGGACTCACCACATTACAGCCGAAAGGTCAACTTTCGCCTGCCAGTATCGGCATCTGGGTGCCTGAGGGGCTTTCTCTGAAGATAAGGAAAACTAGGACCAAGTCCTTCTGCGAATATGATACCTCTAGTCTTTTGCACAACCCTGATCCTCTCCACATCTTCTTTTCACCACTGAGGAAACAGAAGATCTAAGGAGTGAAGTAGTTAACCATCGAATGTGGTAGGACTGAGATTCAATCTCAGACCCATATTTCTCCCCAGATCTGTGCTTTCTTTCATACCACTCGGCTCCCCAGTACTTGTCAGCCATCCCCTCCAGCCAGTAAAACACAATCCTTTAACCCATCTCCAGTTCACCCCGAGAATACTCATCAGCGGCTCTTGCGGCTGTAGCCTGTACCCGGAGATAACTCACGGATCACAGTCCTAACCTTACCCCAAAGTTTGCCATGAAATCTCTCTTATTATTATTTTCACATCACTCTAGTATATCAATAGTCTTTGGTAACAAATGACATCATCCTATTGATAGCATTCTGTTTTTAGTAGTGCTGTTCCCATTTACAAAATGTAAGTGGCTACCCCGAGCCTCCAAGGATGTTCAACCTAGCACTCTCTTGATGTTCACGACTCTAGTTCTGAATCATTTGCCCAATGACATTCTCTACTCCCCACTCCATCCTGCTCTTAATTCTCCCAACATTTAGTCTTAACTCGCCCTCTGGACTCGATGCAGGATGCTGTCCTCCCGGCCCTTGACCTCGGCCTACCATCTCGCCCCATTGCTTAGACTAGTCTTGAGAAATACTCTTCCCAGGTGTTCTGAGCCCCAGGACCCCCAGTTGTGACAGCGTCCGTTGTGGATGCTATTCCCGTAAGTCTTCTTTCCTCTCTGCCCTAAACAATCCATATTCTTGGCTGGAGCAAAATGCATTGTTATCTACTGTTCAAAATTTGAAAGCACTTCTAGAATGCCGTGCACACTAGCTGAGCAAACCTGCGTGCTTATCGGGAGAACTTGGGCTCCGCTGCTGGGAATCGGCTAAGTGGGAAGATTTTAATTGTTCCCAGGCTTGTCTCATCCACCTAATTTCCTCTAACGAGCACACAAAAAGCAGCGAGGAGAGGTGCGGGATTGGATGGCAATTCAGTGTCTCATAAAGGCAGATGAATTGCAGGCGCCTGCTCCTCAGTATTGCATTTGCGGATGTCTGGGAGACGGTCTCCATGGATGCTAATTCAATTATGCTGAAACATAGAAGGAAATTGTCAGCCAAATTGCTGCCACGCTGCCAAG
>NW_006433949.1:5147049-5160235 GCF_000325575.1 Pteropus alecto | reverse complement strand
CAGCAGCAGACGGTCCTGCCAGTCTGAGAAAGACCAGGGGCTGTGTTCTACTTGACGTGCCTATTTGGTTCTTCCGGCAAACGCCCCATCTTAGATATCCAAATAGAGAAAATATTTTTTGTTCATTTTTTCCTTGCTTCCTTTTTCTCCTGAAAGAGCTATTGTTACTTATTTTATCTATTCATTTAACGACAACAAAAATATGTGACAAATTTAAAAGGATGTATGTCATTGAACCAATAACTCTCGATGGAGCACCAACTATGTGCGAGGTGCTGTCCTAAGCACCGAGAACACAGCAGGGAACAAAATGGGGAGAAATCTATGCCTTCAGAAGTTTATAATCCTGCCCCACCTTCTAAGGAGGTAGGATTAGTGAGTCAGTCACTAGTGCTTCCTTGCTGTCTGGAATCTGGGTAATGGGTGGAGGCGAAAACTCAAAAGAGAAAGAAGGGCCAGGTTTTTAAGAGAAAAAGCTGCTTAGAAGAGAAGACTATAGAACGCAAAACACCTGGCGTGGTTAGGTTTGCTACAGAGTTTACACAAGAGAGGAAAGGAATTTCATGGAGAGGGTTGTGGGCACTGCAGTGGGGAGAAGAAAACTTGAATTTCAAGTTTTGTTCTATTTTCTGAATGGAATGCCTCCGGGCTCTGTGATATTTTTTAAAGAGACTTCAGTAAATGCAATTTTAAAATGGCTTCATTTTTTAAAAAAAGGATCAATCCACGAGTATTTACTGAGTGCCTACTGGGTTCCAGGTATGAAACAGAAGGAGTCTTTGCCTTATGGGGCCATCGTTCTGAGGGACAGACAGACAGGTGATAGGTATGTACAAGAGGGATGAAACTTCACCTGGGAAGACAAAGAAGGCTTCCCTGAGCAAATGAGATTGATGCTGAGCCCCGAAGGATTAGAAGTTAGGCAAAGAGAAGCGGGTGGAGTATGTACGGCTAGTTTCAGACAGCTTCTGAAAAAGTTTCATGGAATGGAAGAATGCAGTTTACTTGGCCATAGCTGCCCTATCAAAAGAAGTAATTATGGGAACTCTTTAACCAGACTGTTTTCAAGAACTAGTTTCCAGGAAGCGAGTAAAATCGAATGTTCTCAGGTGAGTTTCTATAGTGTGGGCATGAATCTGTCTCGCTCAGCCCTCTCTGCCGCTTCCTCCACCGCTGCCGCCATTGTCAGGGAGATAAAAATGAGGGTGGCTGGGACCGTGGAGTGAAATTGCTCTTCAGACAGGTCGTCTGGCTGTGAGAACTGAGGTTTCTTTGTATCGGGTTCTGTGCTATGGTGGATTCAGGGCTGAAACAGCCCAGCCTAGCTTTATATATTTATTAGGCACCTACTGTATACCCAGCTCTGTGCCACACACTAGGAAACCAAAGGGAATAGCAGATGTGCCAACATCCAGGAAAAGGGCTTTCACGAAGAAGAGAGATGGTTAAGTAAAAAGGCATAGAGCCGTAATGGGGTTATTTTATACTTTGCTCCCACAGTCCCTTGGGAAGGTCAAACAGACTTGAGTTGGAGTATGGGCTATATCAAGTAATAACAGTGTGACTTTAGGCAAGTTAATTCTCCTGCATCTACATTTTCTCATTTGTAAAAATGAGGATGATAACAGTTACCTCGAAGGACCGTAGTGAGGTTTAGAGATAGCCTGTGCAACACTATCCTGATGAATGAGCAAGAAAGTAGTCTCATTCTTTTCTCCACTGTCCATCGATGAAGCTGGGGGGAGCTGAAGCTCTCTCGGCCCCTGGGTAAAATCTTGAGCGGCCTCCATCACTTTACTGGCCATTCTGGGATAATAAAATGTTCTGCAGTCCTTCTTACTCAGACTAGTTCCATCTCAGTAATTAAAATGCTGACTCTTAAGTAATGATTAAAACTCGGGATTTCATTTAAAGTTAAACCTTCTTTCAAAGAAACCAACTGTAAAAAAGACATTTCTGAAATAGTTGGAGAAATTCGGACACTGACTGAATAGTAGGTGAATTTAAGGAACTCTTGCTAATTGTGTAATGGTAAATATGTCATGTGGAGATTCATATAGAGTTACTAAAGATGAAATAATGCATGTGATGTCTGAGATTTGCTATTTAATAACTGGTGTCTTGGGGGAAAGGGTTGGGGCATAAGTGGAACAAGAATGGCCATGTTTATTTTATTATCTTTTGTTATTATTTTTCCTGCTTTTATAAATGGTTGAAAACTTCTTTAATACAACATATGATGTTAAAGCATCTCCTCCGGGCAATAGGTTCTATAACACCTTAGACTACCGAGTGTTGTTCATATCGTAGACATCATAGATCTATGTATTTATTATAACAGATCTTTGGCCAATGGCAATGGTGTGTTACATTAATGAATAAATATATGCGGTAGGCAGACTTCTCTGGTGCCCCCCCACCCAATAATCTCCTTCTGGTATTTAACCATGCATGATTTCCTACCTTTGGGGCTGGACCTAGTGATTGGCTTCTAACTAATAAAATACAATGAAAGTGATGGGATATCACTTCTGAGATTTGGTTATAAAAATCTGCCTCTATCTAGCTGGCACTCCCCTCTTGCCTCTTCTTTCTTGCTCATTCTGGTGAAGCAAGATGCCATATTGAATTGCTCCGAGGAGAGGCCCACATAGCAAGGAATTGAGAGCCCCACAGCCTTCTAACAACCATGTGAATGAGCTTAGAAGTGGGTCCTTCCCCAGTCAAGCCTTCAGTTGAGATACAACCCAGCTGACATCTTGATTATAACCCGGTGGGAAACCCTGAGCCAGAAGACCCAGTTAAGCTGTGTCTAGATCTCCGACCTGCAGAAACTGGGAAGTAATAAATGCTATTGTTTTGAACGACCGGATTTGGGAGGGAAATTTGTTATGCAAGAATAGACAACTAATACAGTATATTAGGACAAACTTCAGGCAGATGGAAGTAAAGTTTCTTGCAGAGGGGGCACCTTTTTCTAATTTGAAAAAAGGTGCGGATTCTTAGTGTAGGTATCGGTAGCCCTACTTTGCCCCTTGCTCAGCTTAGGCATTAGGAAAGGGGTTGTGGTCGGCTCCCCTGTGTCCCCACCTTCTCCCTGCTTGCCAGCCAAAGGCCCGAGGGAACAGACGGAGGATGATAAGGACAGGAAAGGGCTTTCTCGACTAGTGCTGTCACCATTTGGTGTTGGCTCGACAGGTAGTTAAAGTTCCTCTGGGTCTGATAGATGTTTAAAGCTGAGTCTATTCTTTAAGGTGTGTTGTGTCTTCTTTGGGGCCCCCTCGAATGGCTTCCACATGGCATCGTCTCCTGACATGGTGGGATTCTTCCCAGCTTCCATGCCAGGTGGTAGATGTCAGTGCCTCTTTCTGCTCATTCTGGGAAGGATATTTTTAAGATGCCTTCATCCCAGTGTCTGCACATCCAGTTGACTCATGAGAAACTCACGTACTTTAGTACCCCAAGATGGACATAGCATTTGCTTCTACTGCCACCCTCTATCCTCATCCTCTGATCTTGAGAAGTTCCAGCTACAGTCTGCTAATCTATATATATTTTTAGGTCTGAGTCAGATACTGGAGAACACATAGAAAACTTCGTCTCCTTGAAGTTCCTCTCACAAGTCTGTGGTCAGGAGTAACTGTCTTTCCTTTCCCAAGAGGGATAAGGCTCATTTCACACTGGACTACGTCCTCCAAAAAAATCCACTTCCCAGTTTCCAACTTCAACCATTTGATACCCTGTAGCTGGGTGTTGGACCAAGAGTTACAAAACTATTTTCACCTGGAGCCTCTGAAAGGCCAGCAGATTCCTTTGAAATGTCTGAGGTTTGAACATCTCACTTTACTCTTGGCCTATTGGGTCTCAGATGAAACCAAGACTCGAAGCATCCCATTTTATCATTCTTTGTGTACATAAAACAGGCACGGATGGGCTCAATCAATGGTTTTCCTGTATTCACACTCTTTGCCATGTGACTTTGTAGCTCCTGCCATCAGGAATGGAGTCTGCTTCCCAAACCTTGGATTTTGGCTAACCTTGTGATTGCTCTCACCAATAGAATGCAGCAGAATTAGCATTATACCTTTTCTGATATACCTTTTCTTGATAATAGATCAAGAGACCCTGTACGAGTTTGGCCTTTTTCTTCGAGCCCTCCTGCTGCTCTGGGAATAAACCTGTGGGTAGGATGAGAGACCATGTGGAGAAGAACTGAGTCAGCTCAGGATCCTGGACATGTGGCAAAGCCCAACCAGGATCAGCAAAGCCACCTAGCTGCCCACAGAAACATGTACGAACTCTACTGAATTCAGCTCAAATAATCAGATACGCTCAGCTGACCCATCGACTTGTGATCAAAAATAATTGTTTGTTATTATATGCCATTGAGGTTTTATTCTTGTTTGTTATGCAGCGTAAGGTGGCAGATGATAGCTCAGACAATTGTACTGACATAGCTAACGAGGGAGGCTTTTTTTGAGCAGAGGGCCCTCTCAAATTCCAGGTGCCAGAGCTGACTGCCAGGTTGGCCTTGTCATCTGTGTATCTCTCTCCCAGAGGAAGACCGTTTTCCTTCGTTAAGAGTTCTTAGCTTCCGCCCAGATTCATTCCTCCCGGGCTTGTCAAACATTTCCAGAATACAATTCCGCAAACAGGGCTTCTTTTGGCAGCTTGTTAGGATAATTGAAATGTGGGTGGAAGCTCATTAAGCATCTCCTTCGTCAACATTCTTCCTTCCAGGCCCGGAGAAGCTGCAAGTTCTGTTACATCCCATTAGCACTATGTCTGGGTAGTTTCCACACCTTTGCAGGCGAATCAAACACACAGGATCTACATCCAAGGAAACATACATTTATTCCCACGGAGAGGGGCATGTTTATGGAAATCTAAAGACGTGTATACATCTGACTGCGAGGGATGACGTGAAAGAGAATGGAAGGACCTAACATGCTTTGAAAGTATAAGGACTCGTTCAGGTTGCTGTTACACGTGATAAAAATCTAGCGTTTGAAGACTTCTCTGGACAATGTCAAGCCCCCTTCTATCCTTGTCTCATGGTGGCCTCCTACAAAACCCTATCGTTATGCAGAGAATATTAGAGTCGAGACTTTTGTTCAAATCCTGACTAGGTCACAAAAATATTAGTCATAGTGATATTAATTATTATTGAGCAGGTTTTATTTGCCAGACTTTGTGCTAAGAATTCTATATGAATAATCTTATTTAAGCCTGGACAGGAAGCTCCCAGAAGTCAGAGATGATGCTTGTTTTGTTTTCCAGAATATGTCAAGTGCATAACACATTCTTGGCTTTAGACGTTCAATAAATGTTTAGTGAACAAATGACTGAATGACAATCTTGTAGAGTAGAGGTAATTATTTCCACTTTAAGACAAAGACATGGAAGATTCTTAATTGACCCAAATTCCTCCAGCTTGTGCATGGGCAAGGGGCTTAAGCCAGGAAGGGCTATTATTTTCTTTAGGCCTCATATCATCTCTGGGATTTCCGGAAAAATGAGAATACTAACAGTAGCTACCACTGTTAGTATTCTCTGGGGCTGTTGTGACAATTGCATAAAGCTAAACATAGGAAATGACCTGATATGTATTAAGAACACAAATGGTAGGTTTCCATGTTGTTTGTTTTATTTTCGTTTGTGTCTTTGTTTTCTGTTAAAGTGTATGTGAAGGTGGGGGCAGATAGCTGAGGACCTGAGGAAGGCTCATGGCACCACGGAACCGAAACCACACGGATCCACGTCTTGACTCCACCATAGAATTGGTGCACCACTCGTTTCAAGCCATGTAACGTTCAGGTCGTGGTATCTACCACGTAGTGTCCTCGTAGGGCCGGGCTAAGACTGCCAGGAAAGGGAGTGTGGGCACGGGAACTAAACAGACTCATCATTAAAGGCTTTGTATCAACAAACACCATATGCTTGTGCAAATCAATCAACAACAATTAGTTTAAAAAAATTTTAACAACATGAAACCTGCCTCATGTGATTGTTTTCAAGACTCGATTAAGATAATGCTCAGTGATGCCTGGCATTTGGTAAGCGCTTAATAGTAATAGGTAATAACAAGTAGAACTTACTGAGCACATGCCATGTGTCAGGGGCTTTAGACGCATTATCTCATTTAACGTTCTCATCAACTCTATGAGCTAGGTACTGGTTATTGTCCCATTTTATAGATCGGGAAACTTAGAGACAGAGAGGTTAAGCAACTTGTCCTAGGCTAGTTTCTCTCTGGAATAAGGGTGGGAGTGCAGAACAGAGGGCCACTTTGATTGAGCTGGGACCATACAGTAGTCTTTCATAAGCCCGAGCTTGGGTGGCTTCTGGCTTGAGGAGTTTCTGGCATTCCGTTGCATTTGAAAGAAGCTGCTCTTGTGGCCCATTGGTTCCAAGGTCACTCTTGAAAGGGTTGTTTTGATGACCTTCAATACCAAGGGAATGGTACTTGTCCAGGGTTGTCTTTAAAGGGGCATTGTGTTTTAGCAGCTGCAGGAAGAAAATCCTCCAAGGAAGATGATTTAAAATAATCGTGCTCTGACCAATTAAATCTGGGGTTGGTTAGGTTTCATTACACTACTCAACCCTGTTCTATTGGTTGTGTCTGCCTGGAAATCCTTATTGAGAAGGATGTCAGCAAAGATCAATGTGTTCTATTAGCAATGTCTGCTGTGGGCAAGGGAAGGGGAATACAGGCATGTATGCTATGTCATGTGTTACTGACCTGCATTGTTTACATGCTTTGAAGTGGTACTCCAAGAAGACAGTCACACTTCCCTTTGTCACAGTTTCGGGGTGCACCTCATGGGTGCCTCCACATAGCATGCACGATTACTTATTTGCAGTAGGAGATGTTGCTGTGTCATTTGAATGGTCATTTTATGTATTTTACTCAGATTCAGATTTGTCTCCACCTTTCTCCACATCTTTTTCTTTTATCCTCATATTGGGTAAGAATTATTATTTTCGTCATCTAGAAGAGGAAACAAAGGTTCCGAGAGGTAAACTAACTTGCTCAAAGCTGAATTACATCTAGGCAATATCTGACATCTAGTATACAACTGATAAAGTATGGGTTGATTGATCATCTAGTACCTGGCAAAAAGCCATTTAGGTTTGGAGACTAATGCTTATTCCTTGGCACAATAAATGCCTCTGATGAGGGACTAGAGCTGAGTGCCATGGTGAATACAGAAATAAGTAGCAATCTCAACGCTCAAGGAATCTACAGTCTTATTCCCTCTCTCTCCTCCCCTCCATCTATCAGAGAGCCTTCCAAATCTTCTGGAAAGAGAAAGAAAGGATCACTTCGTTTTATTTGGCTACAAAGCAGGAAATGGTAAATTGCCTTTACGTTTTAAATTGCTGGCACCATCAGATTCATTATGAATACAAGTGCATCCTTTTGGGGTAATAGCCATTTTAATGCTGCTATTCTAGAAAAAGGAAATATGGCTGAACGAACAGGCTGATGATGAGTTCAGTAGCAGTGCTGAGGCTGACATGGTCTAGAGAAAGCCACGGAGTCTCTCTGGGTCTTTTTTCTCCCTTAGAAATTCTATTCAATCTGTGTCTTGGTAACCACAGCGGGGCAGAGTTGAGAAAACCTAATAAGGAGTCTCAAGACAAACTTAAAAGTATTTGCAAAAACAAGATAATGAGAATGCTGCATGAGAAATACCCGTTGTGTCGACAGTGAGTCCTATCTCTTTGTTTAGTCCTCAAAGCTCTTTGAAATCTCACTCTGTTTGCGATTGTCCCAATAAACCTGGAGGTTGATAAGATGGTGGAAACAGAGGCTCAAGGAAGTGAAGAGATTTGCCGAAGGTCACACAGCCCAAAGAGGGCCAGAACCAAGAGGTAGATCTCCAGTACACTGCAAGCTGGATCCTGGGTGCATCGCTGTCTTATTACGCTGAGAAGGAAGGGGTAGGGTAGGAGCCCCTCCAAACTCCGGAAATGTTTGTCGAATGAATGCAAGTGAGGAAATAAGACGGGGGGTGAATCAACTCCCATAACCCTTTTTAGGAACAATTTTGCTGAGTGTCAAAAGCCTTAAAAATACAAACTTCCTCTGGTCCCATTCATTTCCCTTCTTATGAATTTATCTCAAGGATATAATTGGACAAGATGTAAAGATGTGACATCCAGCCGTTCATATCAATATTATTTATAGGAGCCAAAAAAGTGTATGTAATCTAACTATCCAACAGTAGGATGTCAGTTTAAATAAATGAATAGATAATAAATTATAGCATGCCTGTTTGTCTGGGCTTTAAAACAGTGTGTTTGATGAATAAAAGTAAGAATGTGCACAGTGGTTTAGCTACAGTGGTTTTATTGCAGCTTTCTTTAAAAGGGCAAAAAGAATGTAAACTTAAATGTCCAACAACAAAGATTTGGATTTGTAAATGCACTGTAATACTGTTTTTTTTTTTTTTTAAATAATGAAGCAGATGGATATTTATGGACTCTGAAAGAGCTTCACAATACAGAAGCAAAGTGGACAACACAGAAAAGAATATATGCAACATTTTCTCTCTCTTTTACTCTATGTATCTGTAAAGATATATGTGTAATAGGTTTATCTTTGGATGATAGGGATATATTTTTAAGCAATGATAGATTAATCCTTCTTACAGGTGCTTATGATATGAAAATGGTTCTTATAACTCATAATGGCTCATTATGAGCTATGTGTGTGGCTGTGCTAAGCTCAAAGACCTGACCCATTCTGAACACAACACAGCACCATGAGGCCGGTATTACTGCATGAAGGGGATGAGGACCCCAAGTATGGGGCTGACCCAGGAAGGATGAGAGAGAAGGGCCAGGGAGGTGCCTAACCTTGATAAGTACCCACTCTGTGCCAGGCACTTTATACACATTATCACATTGACTCTTCCAGTGGTTATGCAGAGTAAATATCACCTACAACTCCCGTAAGTGAAAATTGGAGCTCAGAGAGATTGAATAAGTTGCTCAGGGTCACCCAGCTTATAAATGGAGCCTGTCTGGCTCCAAATAACGTAGCTTCCACCTTGCTGTCTTGCTCAGAATATCTGTTTCTTAGCAACAAGACCATGGCCACACCCACTGACAAGCAGAGGTTGTGGGAGTTTGGAAGGGCCTGTTTATCATCACGTCCAACCTGGCCTAATGGTGAAGCTGGAGAGAGGGTCTGCCTGGGATTTTAGTGTCCTCATTCTACACTCTGCCCTCTGGGACAGTAGTGAATTTGCAGATCCTCAACCCTGTCTCTGACTTTGGACATGAAACATGGCTCTAATCCCAACTTTGCATAGCTGTGGAAACAGACCGCACACCTCTGACTTCCTGGGTAATCTTACTTCAAGTTCCCTTCTTGAAGCCTCAGTTTCCTCACCCGTCAAGTGGAGTTAAAGATGCTCCATCTGTATGGGGTCTTCATGAGGTTAGAAATAATATTAGCAAAACACCTAGCACCGAGTAGGCCCTCATAATTTAGAGAAGTTTTTTTTTTTTTTAAATGCATTCTAAAAATGTAGAGGTGATAATATTCCGAACATATACACCCTTCGTAAAGCTAGTGACATTCTCATGGCAGATATGCTTGTATTTTGGAGCCCCAAGGAAAAGCACTTCATGTTTGTCTGCCAAATTAAAGTCAATTCCACCTTAAAATTCCCCTCTGAAAATGCTGGGAAATATGGTATTTAATTGATTATACCATCCTCAGACTCTCAGGCAGGCTCTTTCTTTCTCTTGCTCATCACTGCTGATTACTCAAGATATTTTTATGTAAACAGAAAATGGCTCCTGCATAAGTAGACCCATCCACCCTCCCACTCTCTACTTTTCCTCTGCTTCCAGCCTCCTGGTGCTGCCCAGCCACCTCGGAGGCTAATCAGTTGAAGGTCTAGGCATCTGCTGAGCTGCAGAGGTTGTTACAAACATAGCAGCTCTGACTTTCTGTTAGGTAACTCCGGGGGAGAAAGGGTTAATTCTCAAATAAGCGAATCTCTTGTTTGTAGATGACATCTAAGCAATGTGTTCCTTCTGAGGTTGCTTCCTGGGCACACACAGTACTGGAATTCCTGGTTTCCATCTTGGTTCCCCGGGCCTCCCTCCACCCTGACAGACCGTACCATAAACCACAATGATCTCACTGAGGGCAGAGACTGTACCTTATTGCCTCTTCCGTCCCCAGTGCTTGGCATGGTTCTGAGAATGAGTCAGTGCTCTGTTTGGGGACTTCAAGTAGTTCAGTGGAGAAGGGGCAGGACTGGTGAGAAATAAATCCACAGAGTTAAGTGAGATTGGGTTGTCAAAAGACATGCACTTCATCTTAAAGGCCCTGAGGAGTTTTAACGGGTGAGGGTAAAATCACCAGATTCGTGTTTTGGGAAGACCACTCTGGCTGCCAGATAGAGAGTGGACAAATGGAGACAGGAAGATTAGGAAGTTGTTAAAACAATCTCAGAGACTGTGGCCTGGACTAGGGTGGTGGTCCAGGCGCAGAAACCTCCTCTAGGCTTTTGCAGCCTCCTGCGCTTACTCCAGGCAGATGCTGTTGGTACTCATCTGTTTCCCAGGGGCCTATCCCTCAGTTCAGAGGTCCCTAATCTTTTTGGCACCAGGGACCAGTGCTCCTATGAGAATCTAATGCCTGATGATCTGGGGTGGAGCTGAGGCGGTGATGCTAGCACTGGAGAGCGGCTGCAAATACAGATGAAGCTTTGCTCATTACCTGCCACTCACCTCCTACTGTGCGGCCTGGTTCCTAACAGGCCATGGACCAGTACCAATCCATGGCCTGGAGGTTGGGGACCCCTGCAGATGGTCTGCAGACAGTTCCTATATGGTCTGACGGCTTCCTGTGTCTCTCAGCCTCAGTGAGACTGGGTTGTTGAGGGCAGGCACTGAGAGGGTGGGGCCAGCAGAGTTGATTAGACTCTGCCTGCCCTGCCTAGGGCTGAAGCCAGGGGGAGGTGGGATATCCTGTGATTGATGGGGGTTGTTGAAGGTCCAGGTGGGGTGGTCAGCCTCGGCACCCACCCTGCCCTGTGGAGTATTTATTCCTAAATTATTGTCCAGGAGGGGAGGCGCTGGGTCAGGTCCTGGGTATTTATTGCTGTACATAGTGTATGTTTGTGGTATAGAAGGTTTTCTTTATTTAGTATATGATCAATAAACACCTTTTAAAGAGAGAAAAAAAGTAGACAGAAATACTTGGCTGAATTCAAATAGTTCTGCTGATTGCAACAGGACACAGGCAAGTCATGAAGGCCAAAATAACTCGACTTACTTTTTGCTTCAATTTAAGCAGAAAATTTTAGCATGTCCATTCGAAACTAATTTTTATTCCCTCATATATATTGGATCCTACTTCCTGTGAACTCAAGGGACATCAAAAAGAAATATGTGCACAAAATTCAATTTCTATCTAGAAAGCAGTGATAAGGAATGTCATTACTAGGTAAAAACAGATCTTTATATTTACCTGCATGAAATGGCCCTGATTCTATTATCATTAGTTATATGCCAACTTGTTTGTGGATTTCTGTATATTTGGTTTGAACATGGAGTTGCTGAATATAAACTTGACTGGAAATAACTTTATCACAAACACTCATTATGATGCAGCAAAAAATAAAACAAAATAAAATAAGCACACTGGCTGTGACAGTGTGCTTGGTACCTCTTAGAGGAGTAACATCTCAGAAGTGTCCCTCAACCAGTGAGGAACAGGAATAAGTGGACAGATACCCTAGTTACCTTACCCCTCGGTGGGACAGTTTTGAAGTGTGGTCCACACTGTCTGCTAGAAGTCTACAGTGGGATGAGCCCCAGCAGCCCACAGTAGTAACCAGCTCATTATCGTATCCTATATTGTTGTCTTTCCTTTCCTGTCTCATTTTTCTCATTCCTGCGCTGTGCTTCCTGGGATCATATCCAGATAAATTCATTGCACCCTAATTCTCCTCTCAGGGCCTACGTCTAGAGGAACTCAAAACAAAACAATGATACTTTATGATAATTTCCTATTATAATGAGTGGATAAATATATATTCATTCATTCATTTATTCATTCATTCATTCATGCTTGGTACCTATATTTTTAACATTAATGATTCCTGAAGGGTAGTTAGCTCTGTGCAACCCTAAGTCCTACTCAGACTTTCTCAGGGTCATCGACACGATTGCCATGGACAGGCCCCAGAAGCCAGGATGAGGCATGGAAATGCCCCTAGTTTTAAGTTTCCAAAGTCAAGATGCAAAGCACTTTTAAAAAATGAAATACCCACTCCAGCAGCTGTCATCTGTCATCCCTGGTCAGTGGTGCTAGCCAGGACCCGGTGGTGGGCAGGGGTGAGGACCCATTGAAGTTGTCACCATTTAAGCTTCCTTCACCTGGGAGAGTGCACATGAATTGTCTAAAGGGAGTGAACTTTGTGGCTGGTGGGAAGTTGATATAATTTCCTTAGAAAATATCCTGTTAAAAAAAATAATAATGTCTTTCAGTTACCCCAAATTTAGTGGCAAAGGAATGCTCTATATTTCAAATTTTGGGAGGAAAATTTGAAAAGCTGAGATAGGAACACATCAGCCATTTAGAGTAACCCGGTGATTCTCAACTAGGGGTGGCTTTACACCGAGGGGACATTTGACAATGCCCGGATATATTTTTGGCATTACAACTAGAGGGATGGTGTTACTGGCATCTAGTGGGTAGGGGCCAGGGATGCAGCTCAGCATCCCACGGTGCTCAGGACAGCCCCACCACAAAGGGTTATCCAGTCCCAAGTGTCAAAGGCGAGAGCTCCTGCTTTAGAGGAATCTCTGCATCCCAGCTTCTCTTTTCCCTTCCAGGCTTGGGGAGGGAGAAACTCAAATCATGGGGCATTTCTGGGGATTCCAGCACCGGGCAGTAGAAGAAGGTGGAAATCCTGTGTCTCTTTTTGCCAGGGAGTAAGATGATGGCGGTGGTGGTGGTAATGATAGTGGCGGTGATGGTGGTGATGGTGGTGATGGTGGTGATGGTGACGGTGATGATGATGGTGATGTTGGCGATGGTGAGGATGATGTTGATGGTGAGGATGGTGATGGTGATGGTGATGGTGATGTTGGTGATGGTGAGGATGATGTTGATGGTGAGGATGATGATGGTGGTGATGATGGTGATGGG